>NC_069145.1:32695010-32774193 GCF_943734635.1 Anopheles cruzii
TGTTCTTCCTTTAAAATTTGATACTCACTTCAGGCTTCGGCCTTCAAGCGTACCGCAGAGCGCAGCCGTATCGATAACGAGTTCGTTTCTAACGGCCTTAGCCTGCTGGGGCCGCGCTGAAGAAGATTCGGGCACCTACACAGACCGACCGTGGACCAAATCTTGGACGGAATAAATTATGAGATTTTAATGACAGTTCTGTGTGCGCTTATAAATATCCTAAACCTTGCCCAACCTAGCAACGGGAATGATGCGAAGGACGCGGCGACGAGACCACTGCCGAAGGAAATCGATCGATTCCCGGCGCCCAGGACTGATCGAAACGGGCCGCACATTGGCACCTTCTGAAGGATACAGCGATTGCACAAAATGAAGCTGTGACCGCCGGTGGTGGCCCCCATCCGACGGAAGCGAGCCGAGAGCACCGGAAGCGATGTGTAATGGGGCAGAGTGTTGCTTCTAGCTCGCTTTAAATTGCCCGCGAACCGGACCGAACCCGGAATTCACGGACATTGGGAGCCATGTCCGGGCCGGGGAATGTTTTGCTAAAGCGTAGTAGAAGCAACTACAAGTCGGGGGACCGTCTCTTTCGAGGCGATGTAATCGATCCGATAAAGTCCTCCCACGGCACCGGGATGGCGCGAACGCCTCCTTCCGAACCGTTGGTCAATCGATGATGCTGCCGCTGCCCAGGATTCGGTGCGCTGCGGGCGGCTCGCTGGCAACTGTCCTCCGGTGGTGGTATACCACCACAAAACGATACAAAACAAATTGAGGTAATCCCCAGCCCAGCCAGCCGCAAGGCCCAATGGTGGCTTTTTCGCCGGAAGCCGGTGGTCTCTGGATGCCCAGGGCCGTCCTCGTTCGGCCACCGGGATGCCGATGAAATAGAAATAAAGCGAGAGTTTTGCGAGGATTTACACCATTTCGGATCCGGGGGCGGGAGGTGTTCCGGTCGCCTCATAAATGAGGCGATCAGAAGGCTAGCGCCGTGCCGTGATCCGTGGACCGCGCGAGCCGGTGGGCGGTCCAGGAACCCCAGTGCTACAAATTGCAAGCCATTCTCACCGAACCGAGGGTGGGTGGAAGGCCATAAATAACGACTCGAATTAATCGACTAACTTTGTTTACTCGCCTGGCCGGAAATCTTGTTGACTTGACAAACAGTCGTAGCGCGCCTCACGCTCTTTTGGAGAAAAGTTCGACCTTCGGGGGTGGGAAGTGAATCGCGCGGACATACCTAAAACGATAGTAAATAACAAAACCGTTAGGTTAGAGGGCGTTGCAGAAGGATTAACACTTTTGTAGCTGTAGCCCGCGGTGGTCATGGTTTAATAACACTTGAGCAATTGCCAACTTTAACATTGGAGGATTTACATCGGGACTGACATCGACCAAACTCATTAAACTTCTTTGCATGTCGGCCAGTTGAAGACCTCTAGAAGTGCTTTGGGGCATGCATCACCTTTGAAGTTTTTGACTTGCCTATTTCGATGTGACGACAGACTTTCTGATGACTGACTGCCTGAGTGACTTTATTCCTGTTATGACCTGTTTTTCATACTGGAAGTTTGCACCTTTGGCTTTATTGGGTTTCGTGTTTTCTTTCCATTTGGAATCATTACATCGAGTGGCCAGAACTGAATCTATACACCAGTTCAGACCGGAAGTCATTGTGCTTCGTGGTGCTGTTTACTAAGATCACTCTTAAAAGGTTAAGCCAATAGTCGGATGACTTAACCAATTTCAAGAACTGCCTCGAGAACTGTAAACAAATGCTTCCGTCATCACCAATATTACACGGCGATGCAGGTCAATATTTAGGTTTCCGTTATTTCGAGTAGATTAAAATTTATTTTAATAAATATACAGCCACGTAAAAGGCAATAAATAGCATAAAACGTTAGTTCTTAATTAAATGATATCTGAAAAAAATATTATGTTACATCTGCGCAAAGAATAAGCCGTAACAAAAGGGGACAGAATTCAACCTACATTTCTCCTAGTAACGCTCCATTAAAAGAGGACTCGTGTACAACAAACCACGCATTAGTTTTAGTGAAGACGGAAACAGTTCTTGGAATTTCGCTAACGGACCTGGCTCAAGCCAGCCGGCTCTTGGTTTAACCTGTGTTAGAGTGATGCTACTGTTTACCAAACCACAGCATTCCTAAAGAGCCTTTAAATCGATCAAACGATTATGTCTACAATAATTTCAACAAATTAAGACTTTCCATTTAACGCTCCATAAATGTTGTGTTTTGAGAGCAACAAATCACGCGAATCACGCGCGAATACACATACGTTAAATGAATGAATCAATAAATAAACAATAAATATTGTCACCTTCAGTGCAGAAATAGGAATTTAATGGCATCCACAATCGCTTCTCTTAATCCCTAATCCTAACTGTAGCCATGACATCTCCCGGCCAACTTTGTGCTAAATTGCACCCATTTTAAAATCAATATCTCAACGTAATCGTCTGTTGAAGAACTCGTTTCGAAATTAGCATCGAGTGGCAGCATTCCGATTCGCAAACAGGAAGCCCATTCGGACGTCGGCGTCGAAGAAGCCATCTCCGCCACATTCCCGGCTATTCGAGAGAAAAACGCCGGAAAAAGTTCCCCAATGGCAGCCGGACCATTCCGGGACCGGAAGTCGCACAAATCATCGGCAGCCCGCACTTCCGGGCTGTCTCTATCCGGTTCACTATCGATCTTTGCAAGCGTCTTTCTCTTTCTCGAGGCAGTGGAAATATTTCACAATTTTCCACTCGCTTCTTCACGCGATTAATTTACCCGTTGCGCTGCCGGCATCGTCTCCAGAGCTCGGACTGCAGCAACCGTCGGCTACGGCCACGGGTTGGGCAGAGAAAATCTTTTAAATTACTTTCCAACTTGCTCCGAAAGTTTGGTTTGGCCACGTTTAGGAAGTGAGCAACGGAACGCCAAAGTTAGCCGAGGCCAGCGTGGTCTCGCAGCCTAGCTCCGCCCCCCGCTTCCAGTGTCTGCACCGCATGTTCTGTTTGGACGTGCGATTAGCGGGCTCTGGATTGGCTGCGCCAGTAAACATTCCCACACGAGCGATTCGAACTCAGGACAAGTTACTGAACGCGGTTCGCCGTGGTACCTGGCGCCCGTTCCGATCCGCCAAACGCCGTCCTCGAGTCGGGACGAAGGTAACAAAGCGCACCGGCCACGCTCGATTGGTACCGTGATTTATTTCCGTGTCACAAACTATGCCATCGAGATAGTGCGCTGTCAAATCGCTGTCAAATGGATCCGCACACATTCGTAGAGGACCCGGGGGCCGGACGTCTACGGCCGGGTGCAGAGAATTCAATTAACTTCGCTGGTAATTACCGTCGATTCGGTGCCTGCCTCCGGAACGGGGTACGATTTTTCATGGTCCCCATGGTTGGGGGGCCCTGTGGTCGGACCCAACAAACCACGGACCAAACACACACCACAACACCGATCGGGCGACGACGTGTGCCGGCGATCCCAAGCGGCTCGTTAACTCCGGAGCCGGATGCGGTAACGGTAAGTGCTACTTACATTTGCACACAAATGTGCCCCATTATCGGATTGCCTCGAATCGATACATGACAGCGGAAATTATTATGCCCTCACACCCTTTTCACGGCCACTCACTAGAATGAATGTATGTGTGTGTGAGAGAGAGAGACAGAACTAGAAGGTTGGTTCTACCTCGAGGAACTTCAGCGCCGGCTGTTGTCGGTTAAATGGCGGTGTAAATGAATATGGCCACCCGGAGAGTCCGCAGATGGGTGTTCGGTGTTTCGGCTAGGAACACCTAGTGACACCCGGGGGGATTCACGGACCCCGTTGGGTGACTTATTGGAACCGGTCCTGGACCGAGGATCATTATAAAAGCGTTGCCCACATTCCGACATTCCGTTCCGAATGGAGGCCAGATCTTGCCCTCCTTGGCCGTAGCCCTTTGTGAACCCTAACATCCAAATAAGCCAAAAGCCGAAGCCGAAGACAAGCATGTACAAAATGTGTTCCCCATTTTCCTCGTAGGAGTCCTACGGAGATTTGGGGATCCTGTTTTTGTTTGGGGCTGCTTTCGAAGCAAATTCAATTACCATCCGTAGCACCCCGGACCCAGCAGGATGGAGCCCCCCCCGTAGCTCCGGGGCCTGTTGTTTATCTTTACAGGGTGTCCAAGGGTTGCAGGAGTGGTTGTGGGGGGATGTTTCCCGTAAGCCGAAGGCCTGGGTGAGCATGCGGATCCGCCGATCCGCATTCCGCAATTCCGGAGAAACTCGGAAATGTCGGTCTTGTGAGCCGAAAACCTGTTCCACCGGACCCGAAGGAACCCTGGATCCGATTACGCCCCCGGGGTCCCGACGAGGGACGGCGACGAGCTTGATGGCGTGGGGGCGGGAACGGAGGTGGTTGTGCCGCGGTGCAATAAACAAATCCAAGAAGAACACACGGGGCCGGATTTTCTTTTTAATGAAAATTTGATATCCTTCGGGCGTCAGTTTCCGGTGGTGCGGATTCGCTTTCGCTTCTTCCTAGTTTTGCACCAGGAACCAGGGCCGGCCAACTGGTCGGGGGAAGCGCAGTGGAAAATGAAACTTTTCCCCACCGGTGTACGGTTTGCTCAACCCTTGCCGATTCCGCCGGATCCTTCTTGCCGCACGCCGAAGCGAATAAACAAATCAAATGCCCCAAAAAAACAACAACAAACCAAGCATAAACCTTCGACGTTCGGGTGGTGCGGCCAAAAGTTTTTCCGTGGAAAGCCGTGGATGAAATTTGCACCGAAACTAAAATCTAAATTTAGCAACAATTCACAAAACTCTACTTTGGACTGAGGCTTCCGTCCGATTCCAGGTCCTTCCGACCTGGCGGGGCGGGGTCCTGGATAAAGGAAGAAAGCAAAACAGGACACAGGAACTACTTGGAATCGAGAGGACGGAAGAAAAAGTCAAACAACCGGAAACGCAACTGAGTTCCCCACCAGCCGTTTCGTCCGAAAAGGTTTTGCCAACGCTTTATAAAGCTTTCCCCGACTTCCGACCGGACGCGTGGGCCATCATCCAGCCACCGCCGCTGCCGCCGCCGTTTATGCATATTTCATCATAAGGCGCATTAATTTTTATGATAATTAGTTTCGCAATTAAAGGAGCAGCACCGGTGAAGCGCGTCCCGGAGGAGACGCGACGCGACCCGACCGATACCGACGGCTGTGCCAAAAGCGCTGCTGCCATGCCTAATTGTACTCCAGAGCGCGCGCAAACTGTGCGCCAGCCAGCCATCGATTGACCGGGCACGGGAAATGGCCCGAAATCTGGCCAAAGTGGCTCTCTCTTCCGGCTACGAGCCAAGAGCCGGCGTGTAGCCGGCCGGGGCTCTCGAGCGCACTCATCATCCGAAAGGCCACGGGGCCATAAGAAGGGTCCTTCTTGTCTTATCCGCAGCCCGGTGCCCGTACCGAAACTTGTGTCTAATTGTATTCTAACATCCTTGACGGGGCAAAAGAAATCCGTATGCAAGGAGCATTAAGAGGAGCGCCCTCCGACTCGGGTCGACCATTTCTGTAGCATTTTTCTTGTCGCTCTTCGCAATCTCAACCTCATGTTCGACTTTGACCGACCCAGATTTGGGTGCGCTAACCGTTAAGACAATGGCCGTCTCTGATGATTGGCTGTATGTTGGCGGATTCGGTACGCCGAATTCGCATGTCAGCGTCGATGTTATGCTGTACGGTCCGGTTGTTGTTATGTTGCCACATTAACATGTCGACGTGTGTTGGCTTTGGGCGAAGAAACTGTATTCTTTTATCGGTCATCAGCCCCTCAGGGTCATTAGGTTCAAATGGAAGTTTCTATACCACGTAGTTTACGAAGTTTCGAAGGTAAAAAAATAGACGTGAAAATATGCAAAATCCATATAATGTTTCCAACGGTCAGACTCTTATTCTCCGAGCCTGAAACATCAGAAACAAGGAGGAAATCGAAGAAAGATTCCGAAGCGACCAAAGGAGGCCAAAATTCGACCAGTAAGCTTATGGATTCTATATTTCGGAAAAGAAATGGACAGTGGTTTATTCTAGGCAGCGTTTGGAAGCATTGACTCGTTTGTTACATGCATGATCTGCATTCCAAGTGTCTATCGGTGGTACAAAAAGTTCTCGAAGGACCGAGAAGTTCAGAGGACAATCGGCCTGGCCAAGAACAGACGAAAACATCGATGAAGTCACCCAATCATCGAATCTCTATAGGAGAAATTGCTGAAGACCTGAACACATATCGATTGACTCGATATGCCATAAGTTTTACCGAAAAAAATGCGCAACTTCAGCCATTGCTTGTGAGCCAGTTTTTGGCTAAAAACAACACCCTAATGAGGCCGCAACCAGCGCCTAAAAGAAGAACAAAAAAGGAGCATTTGAAGAGCCTTGAAGATTGGCAGAAACCATCGAATGGGCTGTTTCAGAATAAATAACCTATTGTGGAAAGAAAGGTCCTAATGCCGTTTGAACAGACCTCGTATGTCAAGAAACCGTAGTGAACTCGGACTTACTTCAAAAACTCGTTACGGACGACCAGGGAGCGTTGTATGAAGGCAAGAAACTATCTTTTCACCTGACGAACAGAGTAAAGCACAACATTCCTTCCCGCCATGCCGCGTCGTTCCCGGAGGTGGTGATGCGGCAAATAAAAGAAGTTAAACGAACAATTCATTCACTAAGTTCACTTGATTACGGCCAATAACAACAACAGCAGCAGCAGCAACAACAACACAACAATCAACTCACCAGGAACGCGCTGCTGGCTGGGCCGGAAATACGGCCACCGAGGGCATGAGCAGCAAACGCTGGGAAGATGTATTGCTTTTTATTGTAGAACTTGAGCGCGACAGATGGTGCGCCCCGTGAGTGACGGAACGGAACCCCCCCCCGCCCGGCCGCCCCGCGCGCCCGGCCCGGCGGTTGGTGGCAGGCAGAGCGCCCGGAGAAAAGGAAACGAACCGAAACAACCATAGTGCCACACGTAATATAACTGCCAGTTAGCATGAAATATCGTGCGGGTTTTGGGAGTGGTAAGAAACGGGCGCCATTCAGCCCCCTGGGCGGGGGGAAAGTAATGTGTGTGTGTGCGTGTGGTTGTTGTTGGCTGTGGCAGATCGAGAGTGCATCCGGGAACCGTGACCCGTGCGCTCCTAGATTGGCCCGCTGCCGGCTCTCGACGAGGAGTTTTTGTGGAGTTCGTACGCGTTCGTCTCAGAGCTCGGCCATGCATGGTGAGCTGGTGATGCGTTCATGTTCCCATGAGTCGGACTGGGAAAATGTGCCCTCGTTCCCTTCGGAAAACTATGTCTGTTCGGGTGCATCCGTCACACAGTGTATTGTGTCACAAGTGGTTCCCGGAAACCTTGGGCAATCCGAAAAAAGCAACATGTCACATTACGTACGTTGCAGTGCAGTGCGTAGTTCATTCTCGGCAAAAAGTTTCCCGAACTAAATACATCCATTTTCACGTTTTGTGTAGTAGACATGTTCTGGAACACAAAGAACTGAGGAACTCATTACTTTTGGGACGAAAAAGTTTCAATAATCAATCTGTTGTTTTCTTGTGTTTGAAACTACTTCCGGTGGAACGAAGACCTGCGATGCCCACAAGTTCACCACACGAAAGCTTTTCTTGACCAAAGTTGACCAAAGTTTAGTGACAATTGAATAAACCACCTGGCTTCTCTCTTACCGTACCGTTACATTGGCCACCCGTGGGGGTCGTGGGTTCAGTGACCAACGGGGCGTCAATAGTAAAGTTTATGATTCACCAGCAGCGTGCAATCGTATTATGAATTCTATCAAGAAACGAGCATAATTAAATGAAACACGCCGCGTCTCGGGAGTTGATCAAATTTTCATTGTCTCGCAGTTGATTAGCAGCAAAAGTTAGGTGGCGCTGCTTGGTAGCGATAGGAGAAGTTGACTAAGAATTAGATTTAATTGACAGTTTGAACTCGCAAAAACATAGCTCTGAATACACTTCATTTGTGTCGAGCTGCGGGCACTACTATTTTTATTTAAGATGAAAAAATGGGGTCTCTATTTATACCGCAAGTGCGCCATGTTCATTACCGAGCCCACTTCACTGCCCAGCCACTGTTGCAAACTGGTCACAAAAAATAGCAAACGAAAATGCAAATGTAAACAGGAATGACCACTCAACCGAACGGCCATCCATCGCCGCCGGTCGCGTAGGTTGAGGAGCAAAACAAACACAGGATCTTGGAGTGCGCATAACAACGAGCGAGACGCCATCATATGCTTGCCGTACCGAAAAGAAGATGTCAAAAATGTTTGACACAAACAGCACTGCCTGGTTGTCTGCCGGATGGAGCGAAAATAGAACGAAAAACCGGAAACCGAAGCGAGAATTAAGATTGAAAGTGGCAGCGGTTCAAATAAACAAGGGCGTGGTGAAAAATCTTCCTACCACTTTATTGGACACACAGCCACACACAATTTCTCTCTCTCTTGCTCTTTCGGTCTGTCACTTCGGGCAGTCCTATCTCCACACAAACACACACTGTATTTGAATGCTGATGGGTTAGGAAAACAAAAACCGGAAGGTGCCACGCCATCGTGTTAATGTACCAAGCGACAACCAAACTTGTGCCGCTTTCTTCCAAGAAGATCCGGACATACACAGCGCGCGCGACAGCTCGATTTGTTCTAGTCGCACGACTGGACCTCTGATTGCCGCCCGGCGAACGCTTTCGTAACGCTGCCGGGTCGAAGAATAATGAACCAAAGCAGCTGACAACGCACTCAGGGGCAACGTCAGAAGGATACGCTACATCTAGACCCCGTGCCCCGGGAACTACGCCGATGAGCGCTGGTGTCCGACCCAAGGAAAAAACCGAAAAAAGGGATCCCCTGAATCCTCCGGGCTCTATTCTAAGGGTTCGTCAAAACAACATTAAAAATGGGAAGGGAACTCCAGCAATAGATAAGGTATGGAAATTGCTTTTTATTTGTCACTTTTTTGTTCCCCCAGCCCGCGGGTCCGGGCGGAAAGGTCCGGGCCACCCGTCCGCTGCCGCCTTCTTGGGGTAATATTTCCAACGGCAAACAGGGGACGACTATGACATGGCTACGATATTTGAATTTTGATTGTATTTAAATTACACCGACCCTCACAAGCGAGCTTTTATCTAACGGCGGCTCGGTGTGGGAAAGGGGAGGACCTTATCCAAGACCTTCGAGGGTCCTTCCGGAAAAGTCCCCGAGCACTTAGCAGTGGCCTTTGTGCGAGTCCGTTCATCGATTCCGCTCCGTTCAGTGGGTTGACGCGCAGGACCGCGGGGGCAGCGTGGATTTGGGCCGAACGAGTTCGGACCTGGGTTTTGTTTTAAGTCAACAGCGGTGTTCGACAGCGAGTGGGCGAGACGACGACGGTTCCTGGCGGGAGTGCCGTGTTGTGCGGGAGTTTCATTCATTCATTCAACCATGACATGTTCCGCCATTACTCGTCTTTGTGCTGTGAAATGGCATAAGTGAAAAAGGTAACATGTTTTGGAACGGATCCCACGACTACGAGAGGACCTTAGATCATGTATTCCATATTATCAAGGCGCAGGGCAAGGCGATCGGGATGAGCTACATTCGCTTTGTCTTCCGAGCGGCTGAACAGTTGAATGGGAAGCAGTTCGAGTAGTCGAGCAGTTCATTCTACGCCAATTCTCTGGAGGATATTTTTTAAAGTTTCCAAACAACGATGAGAAATCCCACAAGAGTGTGCAAGATGTACGAAACCCATACATCATCATCAAGGATCAAGCACATCAAGCAACATTCGGTTACAACCGAACTCCTATGACAATAATGCCTTTTTGTCGTTGTGTTGTGCCTTTTTGCCTTTTGCCGTTCGTACTGGATTAAGGACATTTTCAAGAGTCAACATTTGAATGGAGTAGAGTTCATCCGCTAGGTTACCTCTAAAACTCTCGCCAAATAAAGACGGCTAAGGACTCTGCTTATGGGCCAGAGAACGCGCCTCGTAACGTGCCATCTAATCAAATAATTAATTTCGAAATAATTAAATCTTTCGGGGATATATGGTAATATCGGTCCGGTCGCTTCCTGCGGGTGACACCATCCGCGCCACACCTATCCCCAGCTCTCCCTCTCTCTTTCGTTCGGCCACACTTCTTACAGCTCCGCCCAACTTTGCGGCCACAATCAATAACAAAATTCGTTTTTCGTTTTGAAATTTTGTTTGCCGCCAGTTTGCAATCAATTATGCGCTAAATGTTGAATAATTTAGCGCAGCATTAAGCATGGCCCGGATCGCGCGGACGGTGCGCGTGTGTCCACCCGCGGACACCAACGGACTCACCCTCCGGCGCCCCGCCCCGTTGGCCCCTTTACGTAATAATAATTATAATTATTATTGCGGGCACATGGCATGGCCGCGTTTAATTAATCTGGATCTAGATAGCGCACGGGAACTGGCACGCACGCCACGCACGCCGCGCCGCGCCGCGTCACGGTTAATGTCACATCAAGCGGAGGGGATCAAACGATGGGCTCGGCCTACTTTGTTTTTCTTTTTTCGCAAGGCCCGCTTCCGAACGAATGGTGGGTCCGCGGGGTCTAAACACTGCCAGAGCCGGGTAATGGTTAAATCGATAGTGGCCCGTGGCCCGTTGTGGAGCAACGTTGCGGTGACTGGCGTAACCCCCGCGTGTCTGACACGTCTCAGACGCAGGCGGACCACTTCGCCGGGAGTTGAAGGTGCGGTTCCGTGGGTTCGCAGTTGTTGACCCGCTTGTGTTGTTTTTGCTTCCCATTTATTAAAATGTTATCACGATAAATGTTGTTAATTGATTTTCGTTACGCCTACGCCCGGGATGGCCACAACGAGCCGGATTGATGCTTCGCCGTAGGCCAACTAATCTGTTTATCCCAACGACACGCGGACCTCGCCGATGGCGCATAATCTCGGCCTTTTTCGCGAATCAATCGAATCGTTTGTCCCATCGTCCCCTCTAGTGCATCGCGCTGCTGCACTGTTGACCTGGTTGATTCACGATGATGATGATGATGATGACGATGGGTGGTAAATTCATCACCGCATTACGGTCAGCCCGATGACCTACCAGCGTTGACTGGCGGAACGCGCGCGAGCCTCTACTCCAATGGCCCAGTTTTTCCACCCCATTTTCATGCAAATGCTGCGGAAAGCAGAACCCACGGACCGCAGTTTCGGACGGCGAACGTCAATCGCTTCGCCTTTAAATTTGCAGATACTACAAGCCACCAACCTGGATCGCCACACACCTGGTGTACCTGGCGATGGACCTATGATGATACCCTGTGAATGTTGGGTTGGCGTCGTCCAGAGCTCACGTCCCGGGCTGAGCTGGGGCTGTGTTTGTTTTCCCAATCATTGGCGGCGTGTTCTCCGGACGCTCAACAACCAACCCGGGGTGCCCGGACATTCTCGTGATGCGGGTTTTTTGTTCGCGTCCGCCCCTCCAACGGCGAACATCTGATAGGCGAGTGACATTCGATTTCGCGATGATTGCGGACTCGTCCGGCCGCCGGCGCTCGGCTCGGGCTGTTTGCTATTCGAAACCACTGTAAAACATGGTGCAGCCGCGGCGGTCCAAAATCCGTACCGGACGTACCTGAGATTATGATTCCCTGAGAGCCGAGAGCCTACCGAGGGCTTCCGCCGAATTCCAAACGAAGCGCGGAACGAACCCCGGAGCACATTGAATCATCACCGGGACCCGGACCCGACATATGCCGCAATCGATTGGAATCTCTTGACGGTGGCGGGGCGGCACACGTCAATCGGTCAATCCGATCGGATCTCGGAAGGCTTGTGCCGGTGGCCCGGGACTTGCTAACTTGCTGACGCCCTCACCCGACAGAGACACGAGGGCGGATGACCTCCGAACGGGAGCATCGCAGTACACGCGATTTCATTATTCAAACTTTCGACAGCTTCATCCGGGGACGGGGCGCTCCTGAATGACGGGTTGATTTTCCGCATTTTCCGCAGCACGAATCGCGGACACGCAATTTTAAAAGCCATTTCCACTGGTCCGGGTCGCAGGTTGTCGGCGCCGATAGGAAACCGGCAGACCGGTCCATTATCGTTATTACCCTCGATGCCGGCGGCGGCGGCAGCGATGCGTTCTGCGACATGTCGCAGGGATCGCGCGCGCGCGCTCCTGCGAAGCTATGTAAAGCTGCTCCTGGATGCCACCGGATACACCGAGGTTGCTGTGGGTTGGCTTGGAAGAGCCCCGTGCGCCTGCATTCCACAGCGAGTGGTCCAATTTCGGCTTTCGTTCCTTCTTTTTTCCTTACGACCGACCACAAATAATTTGGGACCCGCGGTCGCCATGTTTTTCTATGGATTTTCTCGCCCACCCGGAACTGGCACATGTTGTGGCGCCGCGAAGTGTAAGGCCGTATGAATATTTAAACGCCCGCGGGCCACTAAAACATGAATGCTAATACACGGCACGCACACACCCACGAGGGGATCCCTCGAGGCATGATGGTTGGCTGCAAAATGGAGGACACATCACGGCCATCGTCGTCGTCGTTTTGGGTTTTGGTCGGATGGTGTTCCGGAAACCCCGAAACATCCGGAAAGTGGGAATGTGTGTGGCGGGGCGCTTCGGTGAGGTGTCCCGCCGTTGTGGACTGCCGGGGTATTTGCATTTTGGCCAGTTTTTTTTCTCTCAAACCCCCGAACAGCCCGGACCGAAATACCTGTTGTTGGCGCGGTGTGGTGAGGCCAATCTCTTGGCCGATGATGATGGCTTCACGATGATGGCTGGCGTATTCGATGCCGGCCGGCTCTTTGGGACACCGTGTGTGCGTGAACCGTCCAGGACCCTGCACCACCCGAAAAACAACCCATCCTTTTCCAACACAGAGATGGCCGACGACGAACGACAGCAGCGTAAACCATAGAAGCTCGTAAGCAGCGACAGCCGACGCCTCAAAGAACCAACGACGGGGTTTTCCAACACAGAAACGACCGGCGCGACAAATGCAGCAACAACAGCACCGAAAAACCCACCATAAACGGCTGGGTAAACCATAGACGCAGGATGCAGTACAGGAAAATGAAGCGCTTCCCAACAGTTACCTGGGATCGCAACACGGAAAGACGACGGCACTTTGGTCCTTTTTGGACGCACCACCAAACGAGGGGTTTTTCCAATGCAGCAAACGATCGGCGACTGCAGGGGTAAACTAACGACACAAGATGCAGCATTGAGAACGGGCAAGACGATCACGGGTAGCGACGACCCCGACGGAACGCGGAGGACGAATGTATATAAAGAAATAGATTTTAATAAACAACTCTCATTCGGATTCACTAAGTCAGTAAGAAAGGATTCAGACTCAGTCTCATTCTCATTTCACTCATTCGCTCATTCAGTGATTTACGCTCATTCGGATTCACTAAGTCAGTAAGAAAGGATTCAGTCTCATTCGCTCATTCATTCGCAGTCATTCCGGCTCAGTCAGTCAGTAAGCAAGGATTCAGTCGATACTCATTCAAGGCTCATTCGGACGCAGTTAGTCAACGCAGTCATTGGATTTCAGTCTTCAGTCGGAAAGAAAGATCAGTTCAGTTCGAACCTTCGATCAGAGTGCAAACCAGTGCCGGTGTAAATGTTCAGCCTTTTTAAGTGAGGTCTTTACGATTTCTGGTGACAGCGGTGAAAAATGTTCAACGACAACGTGTGAAGTCGTTACATCGGTTTTACTTCCAAAAACTTCGTAACTCATTCCGGAACACGTCACCGCGAATCCGGTGGTGGCCTAGATGTAAACCGGTCCCCCGGCCGGTTCACGGAAGAACCGCAACCGATGACTGATTTATTGTTCCAACGAGAGCCATCCAACCCTCGTCAAGTCGTCGTTATGAAGCGCGTGAACCATTGCGGCGCTCTGATCCGATTGTGAAATGATGGGAAAATTATTGCCACCATCACAGAGAGAGGAAGGGAGAGGCTGGGCCCGGTGCGAAGGCGTGTTAATCTTGCTTGCTAATCGACTGCCGACCCGACTTGGGCCGACATTTTCCACATGTTACGTAAAGGCTCCGAGGCAAACCGGCGGCGGCCCCTACGGAACACCCTTTCACGGGAGATGTCGTCAGCACGCTCGAGGATACATTACATGCTGAACAGCAGGGCAAACACACACACGGGGCCGTAAGTTTCCAGTTCCATCGTCGTCTCGGTTGCAACTAGTTAATTAGTAGTTTAGGAAATTGGAAACCTCCGACCGGCCCGCGGTCCCGGTTCCAGCGCAGCGCTCGGCGGTTAGCATGTAGCAGCGACATCTAGCAGCTCTTCTTCCGAGGTGCGGGTTCTAGAGCAAGCCCCCGCCGCTCGATACGGGGTGGTACATGTGTGGTACGTGTGCTGTCAATTGCCAGGACCCGGACCCGGTCCCCGTGCCTTCGTTCGCCACCACCGTCAAAGTGCTACTCTATTACTTTGGCATTAGTCGCGTTTTTTTTTCTCTAGCTGCTGTTGTTGCAAAAAAGTTGCCCACAACCACAACCTTCCACAATCGCCGGGATCCGGTGTCCTCTCTCGGCGCAGCCAGCCACACGACACCGCCCCACGACGACGACGGGACGTCGACGGCAGTGGCGGGTCTCTTAAATTATCTCAAATTACCCGATGATATCATCGCCTTCATCGTCGTCGTCGTCGTGGCGTAGAACTGGTGCTGGTGTGTTGTGACTCTCCCGATGGCTGGAGCGAGATCGAGGCGCTCGGATGTAAATTGGCTAATGTATCACGCGTTCTGCGATACACGTCCTGCCGTCACTTGGCGGATTCTTAATAATTAGCACACTTTTTGCGGCGTTTTGTTTTCCTTTACGCCACTCAACTCCAGACACGGAGTCCCCCGGCCTCGAGCTCCCTTCCAGATCGATAAAGTCGTTGAATATTTTAATTACCCCGCCTCGGGAAGCGCTCAGGAAGAAGCAGAAGCTTCTTCAGCCACGACGCGCGCTGTTTATCCAGCGCGCCGATCGATTGATGATGGTCGCTCCGGTATCGGCTCCACAGGAGCCGATGCTGGCCATCGTCGCGATATGGGGCGGTGGCCGTGGCCGTAATTGCAGTCTTCGAACCGCTCCGGGGTGCTCCGGTTGCTGTTGTGTCCATCCGCAACGCCGTTGTCGGGCGTATAGCGTGCCATTAAGGTAAAAGTTAATTATACGATAAACCAACCGTGCAGGGGGACGATCTTATCGATAGGACGGCGGACGGTGCTGAGCTCCGACCGATGCCGGAATGTGTCTACTTATGGAATATTGATCATTTAACCTTGAGCCTCACGATGGTCTCGGTGCTTTTTTTTTGTTTGTATTAACAACCGAGTGGTTATTTAAAATAGGAGTACTTGGCAACTCTAGCCCGGCAAGGACTAAGGGATGGACACAGCAAGAGGTTCGCCAACGAAGTACCATAACAAAAAAGGGTTCATTTCGAATAAGTTTTTAGTCAAGAATCTGACATTTTATGCATTTTTTATATAAACCCCTCATACTCGAGCTTTTTAAGTTGGGATACGTATTTGGCAGCTTAATGGCGATCCATTTTGGCGACATGTTTTTCATCAATTACTCCTCAACTTTAAACTGGAACATTAGGTGAGTGCTTGGAAAAAATACAGTACTCGGTTTTACGTAGTAGTCACTCTTTAGCATGAGCTTGTTGATTGTTAGAGTTGTAAGTTGTTGACTGATTTGCCCACAGTCCACATTGGGTAAGCTGGATCGAATATTTGTAGGCAAACTACAACACCTTTATCGTCTTTCGACCTTGGCCACGATGTATTGCTGTGTGAAATTAAACACCAGCAATCATCCGTTTCCATCCATCATCATTTGTTTAATCATCCATTTACACGCCAGCCCAAAATTTTGTGAGCATTTTTGGGCACACAACGTCCAACGTGTGTTTGTCCAACTTTTCTCTATTGCTTATCGATTCAGCGATGTAATGACTTGGTATGACCTATATCCTGCTTAATACTTCACTTGGGAAACACCAGTGTTGGTCATTGTTATCGTTTAAGCGACATCTTGCATGCAGAGTTTCGGATCAGTTGTCCTGATCGAAGTAAAATGGTCGAGAAAGTGCTTGAGAATGTCAACTTACACTCGAGCGAGAACGAGTCCGTCTCATTCTTCCTTACGTTACGCAACCAATAAGAGTCCATCATTGGCATTCTTCTCTTGAAGTATTTCAACAAATTTAGGTGTTGGTCCCAATTTGGTGTGGCCAAGTTTTGTTTTGTCCATCCCTTACCTGGCCAAGTTTCTCATTGGGCAGAGGCGGATACCGGCTATCATGTCCTTCCCGGCAACCCACCGCTTGTCAACCGCAATTATTCGACACACACACACACACACACAAGCGTGTGGTCTGACAGGGGGGCGGAAAACTTTTTGTGTACCCTGCATACGTGACAGAAGCAGACGCAGTATCGCCTGGAGTCGGAGTTTCTATGGAACGAGCTCTCCAAGTAAGAGTCAGTCGTAGGCGTAAGTGCGGTGAGGTCGCGGATCACCCGATACGTGCGTGCGTGTGGAATAAGAAATTGGAAACTTTACCTCCGGCTGCCCTGGGTGTACATTTCCCAAGAAGTTTAAAGGCGTCCCGGGGGCGGGAACACCTTCCGGGTAGTGGATTAAGAAATTAGATCGGCCGGGATCGTCATTATTTCTTTCGTGTTTCGTGCGGCCTCGGGCCAACACTAATTGAATCGAGCGATTAGGACAGCGAAACCACCGGCGGCCGACCGACTTAAGGCCGGATCCGGAGTTCGATAGTTTTTTAATCAGTTTTGTTTCTGGAGCCCCCGGGGGTCGCTTCCGGTGGCGGCTCGGCAGCTTCGAGCCGCCGAACCTAATCCACCATTAGTGACGGGTCGTGGACAAGGGTTAGCAAAGAAAGAAACAGAAATACACGCACACTAAAGACCGGAAGGAGCCGGAATTAAAAAAGCGGACCGGGAATTTTTAGGGTTTTTTGTTCGATCCGGCGCGAGTTGAAGGGTAGCTTTCAGCTATACGGACCGGAAGATCCTTACGAAAACATCGTCGGAGTGCGGGCCTTGTTTTGTCTTTCCGGATTGAAATTAAACACACACACACACACCAAATCAATAATATTACGTTCCACGCTCCTGGTGGGGGCTTTTGGGATCTCTGCATTGTTGACGTCTGGCTGTTTACGTGTAATGGCCGTCGGGTGGGCGAAGAATCCCCCAAATAGGGTTCCGAATCATCGACCGACGGAGAACGTCACGAAGGAAGAATTTAATTAAACTCCGCGGGCGCGGGCTACGACCGGTCCACTAGCCGCGGAGTTCCACCAGGTTCCCCCCGGAGGCCCTGGTCACTTTTGAGCGCGCAGGGATCGAGTGTCGCGTGCCCGGCTAGAACGGCAGCGGCTCACGACTCGAACGTCTGCCACGTTTGAAATTATGAGCAAAGTATGCGAAGGTTTTGTTATCGCTCGGTGCTATTTTGGGACCTCTGTCGGGACTTCCCGGAACTTGCCGTGCCGCCGGGCCTGGAGCGCGCGCTGGGATGATGATGAATCGTGTGATGGAGAGCGAGCCCCCCGGGGTGGTGGTACCAGAGACCGCCTCAGAGAACAGCGGGTGGGCCAAAATAGAGAAGTGATGATTTATGACTTCGCGGCGTCCCCCGTCGCCCGGTTTTGGACCTCTGGACCGTGTCCACCTAACGGAGCGGATGGAGACGGTAAGGTAATAATTTCCCGTAAAAGGCGCTGCTTGGTCGCCGCGTAAGGCCACCCATTTTCATTAGAATCTCCTCCGGCGGTGCTCGGCCATCGATTTTCGTCGTTGGCCCCGAGGGCGAGCAAGAGCCACCGGGGGGGCCACGTGTGCCGTGAGTAATGGACACCGTTTTTCACACCTTTCGCCACGCGGACACGCGAGCGGAGTTAACGCGCCGCCGACACCGGATGCATTAGAATAAACAATTGTGGGCCCCTCCGGGAGCGGGTGCCAAAGACGACCCCGGCCCAGGCCACACCGGGTTTCGGGCTTCTCGGGTCGCTCGGTGCCCCCGGTGAAGGACACTAATTTTGGTCCCGAAAAAGGTATGAACAAAGTGCGCGATTTAAATAACGTGGCTCCATGGAAAGGTGCCGAGCCCAAGGTCGTCCTCGAGGTGGAAAACGCGTAGGAAACGTGGCCGATGGCGTGTCACGTCGTGATTGAAAGCGTCGAGCGTGCTCACGATAACGATCGCGGTGTGGGAATGAGTTTTGACCAAAAGCAACGAACCGGGCCCGGGAAAGCGATCGATCCTTCATTGCGGCCGATACTCATCGTCACCACCGAGCACATTAGCATTAGCAGTCGTGATGGTGGTCAATCTGAAGGTTTGATTCTGAAATTCTGATTTCTGACTCCTTCAGGTCGGTCGGTCGGTGATGAAAAATGACCTCATAACAGGGCAGTTGAAGTAGAGCATCTGCACGGCGCTGCATCGTCACCGGGGTCCGTCCAATACGGAAAAGCGAAAGATGCAGCAGCCCGGACCTGGGTGACGTTGACACACACCTCTGCCTCGAGGAGCCGGAAAAAGCGACGCGCAGATAGGAATTGTCATCCACAGATTAAATGGCGACCTTTCGCCGTTCTCTGTCTGTCTCTCGCTGGCTCGGTGTCACCCGGAGATTTGGATTTGAAATATGAACTGCTGAGTGCTCCGTCCCGTCGCGCCACAGGACGACTCCCTGGGCGTAGATCGCTCTGGCGGTGACAAATGTTTCTTCGACTCACTACGTGGCTGCGGTTCCGCGGTTCTCGACGACTTCTGGGCGACTTGAGTGGGGTTGGGTGGGTTCGGATCAGAAACCGATAGATGGCCGCGATTGCCACTTGAAGTCCCGTATGCGGCTGTGTGTGTGTGTGGTTTATGCGTGGCAAGCACTGACGGTAGCCGACTCTAATTATCGCTTGCCTACAGGATCTAGCTATTTTTAGTGCCACTAGCCACACTCAGTGCTCCCCGGGGGTAGCTGCTGTAGTTGTTGGGCTAATTATGCTCGTAGCGACGGCAGCCATTAGCGTGTGGCCCGAGCTGCAGGGAACACAAGACGTCGGTGTACCGGCTCATAAACCGCATTCCTGTGGCCCATCCGGCCCTGGGCCCGGAGCACGCGACACGCGCGGTGCAAGATAAGATAGGTGTTCCTGAGTCCCTCGGATGATGATGAGCGTGTGGTCGACCGTTTGTGGTGCAGCGCGGAAAACCGAGTCATTCGCGAGGGGAATCGATAGAAATTCCTGCGCCGTCGTATGTCGTACTTTTTCTACTGCCCGCTCCACTTTTTGGGCGTTGTTGGGCGTGCTCGCCGGGGCGGTCCCTAAATTCCCGGGACCGAACTTCAAATTCCACGCCGACGAGCCGTGCGTGCTATGGTGCAGGCGATTCCATAAATTTCTTGCGTCGACGACGGCGACGCCAGTGCCGCTAGTCTTACGCATTCCATGCTCTCGATGCACCCAACATAATCCCTACATAAGTCACCGATTCTCCGGCTCTCTCTGGTCTTCTGGCTCAAAGTGCCCATTTATGGTGCCCGGGCGTGTCGGCCCGGCTCGGCTGTATCTTGCATCCAAATTGACCTTTCTCTCTCGCTCCCTCTTTCCTTTCTTCCTTCCTTCTTTCTTTCTCTCTCGGCGTCTTGCGCGGCGCTTCGGTGCATCGGGGCAGTAAAATAGCGTGCACGGTTTCAACGTGACCTTTGCCATCGCTGGTCTCTTAAACACATAGCGATGCTGGCGCATAGCGCACAGGCGGCCATCGCCCTTCCACGGCTGGATCTCGGCTCGAGATGCTCGAGAGGTTTTTTTTTCTGGGGAGACACAAGAGTTGCCGCCAAGAATGACTGCTTCGGCATGTAAGAAGTGACGCGAGAGTTGATGGCTGCCCTACGCTGTAAACGGCGCAACAATGAAAAGTAAATTTCTTGTCTCAGAAAACACCCGCCCGCTGCCTTGTTCATTAATTTTTGTGAGACCAACAGCGCATCCCGGAGAAGAAGCGCTCGGACGCCTTCGGGGCGCGTACATCAAAAGTGCATGAGCATCATTACGGCAACATAATGCACCGCACGGTACCGTGTGTCTCCCTAGCAGTGTGTCGAGTGCCACAAGATTTCCCACCGAAAACGCCTGGGTGTCATTGCTGGCCATGAGGCGCCAAGTGTTGCGCACTTGCTAACGTCTAACAACTTGAACCCGGCTTGTTCCTTTCGACTTTCGGCCCAGCCAGTCTGTTTTTCGGGAGTTTCCCACTGTTTCCAAGAGCTGGTAAAATTTATGCTTCCCGCCCGTTTGCTCGACACCGTTTAAATAGGGCACAGAGTGTCAAGAGGCCTCCGGCCTATCGGTTGCCAGTGTACACAGGCCCGTTACTTTTTACCGAGACAAGATCCGAATCAATCCGCCTTATCGGCCGGTAATGGGGGCCAGATATCGTTAACGGCTTTCTGAAAGTTCCTCCCGATATCTGGGCTCGCGACAAATGGGGCCCATCGAGAGCTTCCGTCGACTGGCCGGGTACCGATAACGACACATTCGGTGTCGGCGCATATCGGCGAGGGTGATTAGTCGGCCCAGCCCAAAGTGCATCGAATGTTTGTTTGTTGCCCGATTCCTCCGAAGTTCCGGCCCCGGAGCGGTGCACAGATGATGAGGAACTCCGGAAACCGGCTAGCGATACGGTTCAATGCCTTCTCGAGTTGGCTCGAGTTGCATGTTGCGCTGCGGGCCCGTGTGATTCGATGCATAATGATCCCGTCCCGGTGTCGATAAAGTCCCAATCCCCCGGCCCGACCCGTCCCGGTTTTAGTCTGCTCAACTTTGCTCACCAGCTCAAGGCGTCGTGAAGGCGTTGGCAGACGGCTCCCCCGGAACTTTGGGCTGATTCGAAAGCTCAAAGTCAATCACCGAAGTTAGGTGACGTGTTTGGCTGTGGCGCCACCACCCTCGAGTGATGACGTGAGACTCCGATTCCGATAAGTAAACAAACACACTCTTCCGGCCTCGCTGATAGGGAAGTCATCTCTCGACGACTTGTGGCGTTGACACAACATTTGCGAGCATAATCCACTTTCGGTCTGTCCCCGAAAGTGCGCCCGGCCAAAGTTGAAATCGACCGGATTATTTATTCTGGGCGTCACTCTCAACTGCACCTACCACACTTACTTGGTGCCAGGAGTCTTCTTGAAGTCCTGTGGCAGGCTGTGGTCCGGTGGGCCCACCAGCAGTCCGTCAAATGGAGTCTTCCGTCTGCTCTGCGGTGGCGCTGTGAAGACGAAAGCAATTATTGTGAAATTCGATTATCATCAGAGCCGGTCGTCTCGAGCAAATGTCCAACATACCACGTGGGTTAATAAGTTCGCGAGATGACACATAAGTTGCTGGTGCTTTCGTGGCTACTTATTTCTTTTTGTTATTACTACAGTGTGTTCCATCACGATGTAACTATTTAAATGTTGAATAACTCCACTATTTGTCAGTTGAGTTTGACAAATTAGCGAGATTCTGAAGCTTCATTCTATGCCGTTATTTATGTCGTCTATGTCATCAACATTTAAATAGTTGGATCGTGATGGGACACCCTGTATCGAAGAATAGTAACTTCGAACGTTTGTCCACGCCGAAACCCATAACGACACAAATTAGCGTCCTGAACCGAAAGAAGCCAATAACCAGTACTGATCAAATTGTCTCAATCTTGAAACAAGAAACGTTTCTCTCAAAGCTCTTGGGCACTTTTCGACCCACGTGCTGCTTATCTGTGGTTGTCTTCGGCCATTCGTGCCAGTCGTCACTACAACTACTGGTCCGGCGCCATTATCAGTTTGTTTGTTTCTATTTATCATTTAATTTTGTTCGCTTTTCCTCAAATACGACACTGGCGGCCGGGGCCCGGCGGTGTGTCAACCGACCGACCGTGGTTTTCTATTGTTTGCCGCCAGAAAATGGACTTTTTCCTAGACCACCACCACCCATCCCAGTGGGTGGTGTTTTAGCAGCACCGAAATGAGTTTTTGGCATTTTTTTTCGCGTGTTTTTTTTTGCCTCTATATGGCGAGACACACAGCTCGATGAAACGCCGCAGCGGAGAGACTCGTCCATTGTTCGCGAAGGAAAATCGTTTAACCGAAAGCCCGCACGAAGCTGGTGAGGGGCCGCACACCACCGCACAGGTGCACGGAAAAGGGATGATTGGTTTTTCCTGGCGCCGGGCATGGTGGGTGGCTGAGCGGGGATGGACATTCCGTTTGCGCTCGTCTCCGTTTCAACTCAAGCATATTATCCATTTTTCTCGGTTTAATGGTATTTTTCGTCTCGCACGGGAAGCAGTACAAGAACAAGGGGCGTCTGGGAGTGCTTTCTTCTTACCGTCTTCTTGCGGTGCAGGGAACCGCGTCCCTCCCCACCGCCCCCGCCATAGGGTAATCCAGGAGCTCAGGGGAGAATAAATAAATATGAGCTCTGGCCTGGGCGCAGATTCATTGACAGATCGAACCGCCGTTTGGCGCAAGGACCTGGCGGGTAATGCGGAAATGGAGCGTTGTTGGATTCACGTCCCGACCCACAGTGAAACGGCACACCGGCACACAATCACATCAAACGGATTGGGAACGGATCAAACAGCAGTTCAAGCGCGGATGCGCGGGAAATTGAAGACGACGACGACGACGAAAGGACGATAATCGATCACGCAGCCGAGCGCATCCCCGGGGGCGTCCCCGGGCCGGAATCATGTAACACGTCGTCGTCGAAGGGGTTTTCCCCGTCAGAAATGTGTATTGAGATGAAATTCTTTCCAATTTTGAGCTCCACTGGAGCGCCGTCCGATGTGTTCCCGCTCTGATATTGATTCCGTTGCCACTGCCGCAATTCTGTGAAGAATTATGTTCCATCGCAGATTACGTAACGGACAGGATTTGAGCACCATCATCTTCACCCGAGGCTAGTGATAAAAAGAGAGCGCGCGCTCGAGAGAGCGAGAGTCATGTTTTGGTGCGGCTCGACATTCTCGAATCCCCGGGAAGTGTGTATTGAATTCTGCCACCGTTTCGGTGGTCGCGGACTACTTCCGGTTCCGGTGGTCGGCTCCTTTTAGATTTTATCAATTTATCTCGGTCCGTGGGTCCGTGAATTCGAGGATTTCACTTCCAAAAATCACTTCATCATCCGAGAGATTGAATTGATTGATGATGCCACCGACCGGCGGACGGCAACATTCTAGAGCTGGACCTGGTCCACACGCTGACTTCCGGTTCCACGGGTCCAGTCGCTCGCCTACGGGTGCATTCTGAAACCGTGCGTGCGATCCGTAGCGTAATTCATCAAATGTATCGCAAAATATGGAACATTGGATTTCAGGAACGCGCGCACGCGGGTGGCCCATGATCAAATTGTGCGTCACCAGGACCACCACATTATTTCCATCCCTCCTCTGATGGGGGGTTGATTTGCAACCTTCTGTTTGTCCAACGCTGGCAAGGTGGAGTCGTCACTCGCGTCACTCGATTACGACCACCAATTAAACTATCCAAATATTTGCTACCCAGCACGGTCCAGATGGCGTTCACGTTCCTCTTTGAATCCATTTAGCAACAAACAAAAAAATCACATTCACAAACAGAGCCGCATGCGGGAGAACATAATGATCGCGGAATCGACGGTGAACCCGTGGTCCGCAGCATCAATCATTTCCATTGTCCGTCACCTGCGTATGTCCTGCGGAATGCTGTCTATTATGGGACTCCCGACACAACCACGCCAGCCAAAAAAGTTACTGCAATCGCCCCAGAAAACCTTCCCCCCGCGTTTGACCGGGTCCGGGGTGGGTATGGTCCTGTGAAAAAAAAAAAACATCTCGATTAAACCCCGGCTTTATTAAGGTAATGAATGTTTGTGGTCCGTTCGGTCCGATCCCGACCAAAGTGGCACCGATTTTAAACAATTTAATGCCTCCATAATTGACTGAATTGGGTGAATGGCATCGAGTGTGGGGTTGGGATTGGAAATTCCGCGGCCCCAGGCTTCCCATCCTGGCAACGGGCTCTCGATGCCGGTCCGATTGTGGTCCTACCTCTTTTTTGTGTTTTTTATTTGCGCATCCTTTCAAAATGCAATCGAGCACGTTGCGCTGCGAATGCTGTGTTCGTTCTGCTGTGAATGGCTTTAAATGAAATGTTTGAACGAACGTGCGGGAGTCGTGCGTGTCCTTTTTTTGCGTGTGTCTGCCGACTTTACGTTGCCTGCGCCACAGTTGTTTCATTAGCGTGTCATCGCAATGCGCGGAACCTGGCGGAATGTGAGACCTCGGTCATTATCGTGAGACAGACCAAATTTATTGATTGCACTGCATGTCGCTGCATCGGATGGTGCGCGGTGTCTGTTCGATCCTGGGAATCGATTTGATTAAAATGACTTTCAACCGATCACTGTCCGCGCGCTCTTTTAATATGCTCTTTGACCGGTGAGGTTTTGAGCTTTTGATTGCTTTGATTATGGTTATGAGAGCAATACAAACGTAATTTAAACGCACTTGTTGAAAACCTGCGTATATTGTTGCAGCTTGCATGTAGTGCAGTGCTTCATTAATGTCGTATTTTTACTTAGCTTTGTCATTCTCTTGATTATGATGCTCTTAACTGATTATGCTCTTTTCAAAGCTTAACTCTTCTTAAACACATCAATAATGAACGATTTTTCCTTGTTTAAGGTAGTCGATAAACTAACTTTTTGCTGGCGTCCCAAAACAATAGGGGCCAAAACCTTGACAGTTGACCATTTTTCTCTCGATCACTGCGGAAATTAGATTTTCCTTGTGCCATAACGGTTACAAAGGACGCTCCTAATTATTGACGGTTTGGTTGCTTCAGACAACGTGGCTCTCAATCGAAGAAGACCCCTGGTCATGGTGAAATACGTGGTCTGATTGAAATTTTTCGCGACATTTGAATTTTCCGCAAGTTACGTATATTCGATTTTCGATTTTTTGTAACATTGCTACACATGTCAGTGACTTATGGTGAAAAGTTCGGCCATTTTGAGTAATCAGTCCATTTTTGACAGCTGTTTTGCTTGGACAAGATTTGGCTCCATCTAAAAAATTAATGGCGAAGAATCTTTCAGAACTAAGAATTCTTTAAGACTTCTTTAACTTTATCTTTAAGAATTTGAGAGCTCGGACGCAATCGAAATGTTGACTCTGGCTTATGTTGAAGCTTACTTACTTACTTATCCGGCTACAACCGCCGAGCGGTCTTTGCCTGCTTTAAGGAATTTTTCCACCGCTCGCGGTCGAGAGCCTTCGTCCACCAAGTATGAAGCTATTAAGATCAAAAGCAGCGCTTATCGATGGTTCAAAATTTGTTCTGATGGCCGAGAAGATGTGAATGTTGAAAAACCTAGTTTGGTCGAATGTGAGCAGTTTTTCTTACAGTTTTTTTCTATTGCAGGGTTGCGATGCATCATGAGTTGTTTTCTCCAGATTTGGGCTCGATTTGGAAAAAATGCTGACACAAGTGTATGATATCTGATGGGAATTACTTTAAAAGGGACAAAACAGATACCCAATAGTTTTTGAAAAAACAGAAATGTCGCGATCAGTTTTGATCAGACCTCCTCTATAAGGCCTTCTGCCGATGTTCTTTGAGAGCCATTTTCTACAACTTCATTGTGTCATCCGCTAAGACTGTGCTTTTTCGAGAGGTTTTTATGACGTCTGCTTGTATGTCTGTGCCAATTAGAATGCAGCATATCTAGCAAAGTGGTGTCACTTTACATTTTTCACTTATCAACTCATAACTAATGTTGGCATCAATTATTTGAGAAGGCATTACTTTAGGGAGTAATTTAAATTTATGTCATCGCCATGATCCCAATGCTTTTATTACATGTTTTGTGACTCAAATGTCACGATAATAGGATGCTCAAGAATAGTCAAATAGGCACAGGTCACGGAACGCACGTGTGTTCTCCTGAGACGCTTCTCCCGAGAGTACCTCAAATCGATTTGCAATTAGCGTGAGAAGTCGCTCGCAGCTCGCTGGCTGGCCTGGCCTGGCACCAACCCTACCTGTCAAAGGTTCGGTAGGGTACCTGGAATTTAACATGGCCGTAAGTAAATATTTGCACAGTTACAGCAATATTTCGCCATTCGCCATTCGCGGCGAGCGGCAGTTATTTATCCAGCAACAATTTTTCACAATCTCTCCACGGTTGGGCTGTTCCGGGCGGGTGGTGCCCTTGTCGCCGCCGCTCATGCTAAAACAACAACAACAACAAACCCCAGCACGTTTTGCGGGAACTCACCCGGGACCTGGTTGCCGCCCCAAAAAAACCAACGAAGGCAAATTGGATCGAGCAGCGAACGCGCGAGGTATCAATTCGGTGATGTGTTATTGTTGGCGTGGTTTTTTTTTTGGTTGTGTGCCTTTGCCGTTACCGAATTCTCCGACGCTCCCGGATCGGAAGGCCGGAGGGAAAAAAGGCGAAAGAAAATTCTCGTTCCGCCGGTAAACTGTGGGGCGGGTCGGCTGAGGACCGGCAAAGTGTGCAGGTTAGCATAAACCATTCGAATGGAAACGAACCAAAAACCGAACCGAAATCGGAATATCAATATCTCGCCCCCCTTGTGTCTGCGTTAACAATGGGGGGCGGTGGTGGTGCGCTCCGTTGTTCGCGATATGCTTGCAACCCGCGCCACCCACCGACTCACCCATCCTTCGGCAGGTGGGTACGTTTTCAATTAGTGACGGCAAATATTGGGCAAATTATCGTCCGACAGATAGATCAGCGGCGCAGCATCATCGGTCACGGGAGGGGCCGCCACCCTTTGTCGCACACTTTCGGGGGTTCGCGGCCATTATCGCATACCGCGGGTGGACCTCACAAAGAGAGAGTGAAAACGGAACGCCGGAAGGTAAAAGTAAAATATGGAAGGCAGATGACAGGCAAACAATTGATTTTTCCAACGAAGATCAACGATGCAACGGGGAAGGAAGTAAAACCCCGGCCATGCCATGCGCGGGGTCCAGCGATGGGTGGGTGCTGAAATCACCCACCCAGCACCTCCCGCCCCGAGTGGTTGTGTATTTTACTGCAAAAGTGGAGCAAAATAACCGGCCAACGGCCTAGGTTTTGCGAGGCGGCACCGCCTCGGGGAGAGGGTGGTCTGCTGCGGAAAAGTGCACAGCATAAACCCGGTTTCTCACTCGGTTCACCCGTCACGCAACGGCGGTCTAGCCGCACCGTCACCGTGGGTGGAATTGAAAAAAAACGAACCCTCCCTAAATAATGGGGCAATTGGAGGCCGTAAAACCAACACACACCCTCGGTCACCTTTTTGGGGCCGGCCTGCGTGTGCGCCCGGGGTGTGCCCGCCGGCCGGCACGTGAACGGGGCTGACATGGTGGGAGGTCGCACCCCCGGGCGGGCTGGCCGTATTTTTGCACTTCCCCCCGAAGGCCTCGCTGGCGGCGGCTGCAGCCGTCTTTTTCTTTTGGTTTTTGGCGAATTTTTGTAAAGTTCCGCGAACCGGGGCCACCGCATTGGCACCGGCGAAGGGTTCTTCTTTCTGTCGAGTGACATTTTATGATAATGGTCGCAGCGTGAAATGTGAGTGAGGCTCCACGTTCCGGGAGGGGGTGAAGTTGTTTGCCCGAAAAATACACCTGACTCTCCGGGCTGCGGCTGACATTCCTGACTCAGCTAAGGTTACCTTCCGTTAAGGTAGCTTGTTCGTCGAAGTTTATCACTCTGCCAACAAAAAACACGCGTTGCGTATAAATTGTCAACGTTTATTACAATAAATTGTCAACGTTTATTCTTCGCGGGAAGCACTCAATGGTTAATTAATTGACTACATAAACAGAGTCAACGGGCGACGTAGCCTGATTGACAGCTTACAAGAGTGGAATTAATATGACAAAGAATTACTATATCTGATGAGAGCAGCAGCAGCGTTCAGCAATTCTGAGTTCCAGATCAGGTCGGACCGTAAATGTTACATTAAGCGGGGAGTTTCGGCGAGTCATTACGGGAAGTCATGATCTTTAATACGAATACGAAAATCTGAGCCGACCGTATTCTACGATGCTCAAAAGATCGTAGCCCAAATAAAAGGCGTGTTTGAGGTAATAATTCCCTAGTGCAAGCCTAAGTACAGCAATCCTACGGAACTTGAGTTGTAAGGCCTCAATGCGATCAATCGAACACGAATACTACGAATGCCACACATCACATGAAGTATGAGGACAGAGCAATTGTTTTTTGCTTTTATTTTCTTCTATGTAATCTAATTTATAGTGTTTTGAAGCAGTTTTTTTAATCTACGGCAATTGAAAACAATGTCAGTTCCAGCATTTTACTTACAGAAAAAAAACTTGACCGCAGAGAATGTTTTTTAGCTTTTATAAGGAATAAAACGTAATCTAAAATTGTGTCAGGCAACATATTAATTGAAATGTTTTCGAAACCTTTGAAGTGTTGGATTCGGTTGATCAATTGACGTTCAATTCGTTTTTGTACAGTCGATAAACTCTATAAATGAACTTTTTCCTAAACTTCGAATAATTATCTTAGTTTGAGTTCCTACGGAGGTCAGATTGTGTAGTGTTTTGGTTAAAAATAAAACCTTTTTCAACGGACAAACCATTTTCTGTTGGTCTTTTGGACATCACGAAAGTAGCGCATTGTTGATCGAACTTAGAGATTTTCAGGGCTTTGATGCCCGGCTCTAAAATTTCCAAACGACCCAATAATTTGAGATTTAGAACTGGCTCAAAAGCGTTCTCAATTCAGCATGGGTGACGCGGCGAGAGCACCCCAGACAAGACACCGGTCCATTAATTTTTGCACCACTTCCGTGCCAATCGATGTGCGATGGGCGTGTGCGGATTTCAATTCCAGTGCCCGAGTTCTGGCGACCCACTTTGCTGCCGCTTGTGGGCGGCCCGTCCGAGCGAAAGTGATTGCCGCATCATGCCCGGTCAGGGATTCGAGGAACCGAGGCAAAAAAAACGCATCAAGGATCCACCATCAAAGCTTGGCTCGGCCTTCGGGGTGTCCTTTTGGGAGCGGTAGCCGTTGTGCCATTCATCGGAAATCAATTTCTCTAAAAATCGTAGCCCCTAAGACGACGATGGCGACGATTCACCCGCCACACCTGTGCACTGGCCAGAGGAACCCCGCGAGGATCTGCAAACTCTGCAGCTGAAGAGGAGACTCTCGATTTTATGGTCGCTTCGCTCGGTCGGCACCCCAGAAGCAACAAACTGTCACGCTGTGCTCTCTCTATTCGGTCGCAAACCGAGCCGAGCTGTGAGATGTACACATTTTTCGGTTGGCCGCTAGGTGGGCGATATCATAAAAGCGAAGGAAATGGAAGGAAGCCTGGCGCCTGGCGCCTGTAGTTTGGGCGAAAGCGCGCGGAGATAGTCAAAGCCAATGTAAATCTTTTATCCGCACCCCGGCGCAAGTGACAGAGGGATGAGGGGGGGGGTTGACGGATGTGGGTGCGGCCCGGGCCGAGATTGGTTCGCGGGCGCGGTGGAGCATATTCCGGGCTTTGCCGAAATTCGAACATATCGACTGCGGGCTGGGCCAAGGGCTTAGGGCGTATTATGCTGATGCCGCCGATGTTGGCAAGAAGCCTCCGCCAGGCGCGCTCCGTTCGTCGTCGTCGGCGGGCAATGGCTCGGAACGGAGCCGAACCGATCCCGCGGCTCTCCGTGTGTCAGGCGTGCGCGAAGCTACTACGAAGGCAGAAACACCATTTCTTCTGTCCGCAATTCCGGACAAAACATCCCAGCCCCCCGGCGGAGGTGCTCGGGGTAGGCTCGCCACCGCTCCCGGAGGACAAATTCTATGCTCAAACACGGTTTTACCGGCACGACACACACACACACCGGCAGAGGGTGGAGAGCCAGAGATTTGTTAATGCGTTTGAAATGTTCGTTTGGGCCGACGTCAGGGCTTTTCGCGCCTGGCGTTGGTCCCGGGTCGTCTTCGCTTCGCAGGCCGAAGGTTGGAGCTTTCGGCGTTTCTGTTTGGGGGTGTTTTTCTTTTTCGTGGGGAGAACAGCACGCGGGACGGCGAGGGTTGACAGTCGAGTTGGCTGGGAGTGGGAAGCCGCCACAGTATGATGGCATATTAATCCGGAACATTCAATTTGCTTCGGGGGGTCGTGTGGGTGCTCGCGGGGTTGGGGTCCCTCTTCAATCTTAATTTTGTCCCCCACCCAAGGGGGTGATGTTATCGAGGCTGTTATCCTGGCGACACATCGCACCAATCGCATCCCGTCCCGGGCGCCCGTTCTTGAGAGGCCGCGGCCGAAAATCGATTCCGTTCCTTTGCCGTAACTCTGTTTGCCCAGCGAATGACAGATTGACTTCCGCGGGGCCCTCAGGAGCCGAGCTGGTTGCCGCCGGGTCCTGGGCTGGCCATTGTTGATGTTTTCGGTGCTCGGCCATCGCTCGCCGCCCGCTGGTCGCTCGTGGATTGTGTGCGTTGTGGCGCCCGGTGTCTGGGGCCCTTCCGACGACTTCCGTTTTCGATTGGTCGATTGCCTATGTGTGCCCGCACGTGTGTCTGTGTGTGTGAGGATAATGAATTAGATTTGCTTGATGTGGTCTTTGAGTTCGGGAAAGCGCCCGAAGACGAGCGCCCATTAATTATCTACTGATCAAACCCCCCGGGCGTCGGAATGGTTGGGCATGCCGATGTCGGTGTGGCCCGTGAAGAAAAGTGGTGGCACTGCACGGTGGCACCGGATGACAGATGCCGTCACGATTCCGATGGCTACGCCTGTCGTCGGCAAGATCGTATCGCTTGAATTAGTTACATTCATTCGTCAGCGGTTTCATATTAGGTTTTCGCCAAATTTGCCGATAACTTAAGGGCTCGCCGGGCACGGCTTTCGTGATTGTCGCCGGCGCCAAGCGTTATTAGGCTTCAGCTTCAACTAGGCCACGCCACACTCTCCACGGGTTTCGGTTGTTCGTTCTACAAGGCAAGCAATCCGAAATTGACTACTTTCCTTCCGACACGTGCCTCTGTTCTGTGAGCTGTGAAACAATTGCCACATGTTTCCAACTGAACTATTAAAATGAACATTTTCCTTACAAACAAGCTGTGTTAGTTGAAAGTGATGTTAAATCAAACGAGTGTAAATTATCCAGTATTTATGTTGGCTTCCAGTAAGTAAGACCCTAAACCAGTACAGTTTTATAGGCTACCGACTAGTTTTAATTCCTAAAATGGTTTCTAGATAGTTGCGAAACAGAAGAAAAGGTTTACGGGTTTACATTGCTAAGTGTGATTATGTTAGTTGAGCTTAGAGTTTAAAAGTCCGGCCCTGCTGGTTGCTTGCTGAGAGCGCTTTAGGACTAAATCGGATTTTGTGCCTGCTCATTCAACTCAGTTGTTGTACGTTAAAGTTTCTATTTTAGAACCCCAATTACTGCACTTTAGTGGTGGGGTCCCGCCAAGGGGTTTGCGTTAGCGCAAGTCATCAACACATTAACGATAACTTTTGAATGGTTTATATCGTGCTTACGTTTCTCGAGTAGCCTGAGTCGCCATTAGTTGTCAACAGCATTTCCAATGATTCCGTGCCAGTAGTTATGTAGGAAGGACACACAGACACACTTAACATGAGCTGTGCTAGACAAACTAACGGCTGGAAGCCTGAACTCAACCTAACCTGACCAATCTAATGCCAGTGGAAGTGTCGAAAAAAATCCGTTAGAAATCGAACGTTTAGTATTTTGAAACCTTAACTCCGGCAACTTGCCGGAAGGGAATAGAACAAAAATTAATATGGCTTAATCAACGATTCGAATCGCATTGTTCAATCGGCTGGTCACTTTCTAGAAAGTTTTCTATCGATTACCGTACTGCTGGCGATTTGGTTTTAATTGGTTTTGGCATTGATTTTAATTCATTTTGGCTCTCCACGAGGGCCACCTAATTGTTGAAGGGCCAATATCTGGCTCCGAGGCCGGAAGCCGGAAGCTCTCGAGAAAACGGTCGAGCAAAACGAGCGCGCATTTTCACTTCGCTGACTTTATTAATTTAGATTGGCGTATTATTGTAACGAAGAATGATGATGATGCGACGCAGCCGGTGTCCGGTCGCGCCCTGCTATCGCCGCTACTGGGTGGTAAATCAACTGAATGCTCGCCACACTTTCCACGTGCGAAAATGCTTTCCATTTTCACGATTTCACATTTTGTGTCTCGATTTTTCCGGCGTACCGTGACGTACCGGATGATCCGTCGGCACATCGGCGGCCTCACCGTCGTCGGCGGCGGACTTGTTTTGTCAATAGTTGGCGCTCGGGCGTTTTGGGTGATTAAATTGTGTTTGTTGAATTTTCAAGCCACGTTTCATGGCTGATTTTACTGTCGGCGGTGTGCGCCCGCGTGTGTCCGCCTGACATGCGGTGCATAGTGAAATGGGTTCCGAAAGCACCGAAAGTTTTCGTACTTTGAAACTAATTTTCATTCGCGTTCGTGTTCCGACGAGACCACGGGGCCGCGGCCACCGGTTGTCTGGGCCCGGGGCTGGTCGCGCGCCAGAGATTTCTTTCTTGATGTCTGTTTATTGTTTTATTGTTCTTACTGTCCTAAGGCGAGGCGCGTGCTTTTCTGTAGCTTCCACTCAATTTGGAGCCCCTGAAGCCCGCCTGAACGCGGCGGACAGAAGTTACGTGATTTTTGGAGCATGAAAGGCGGGCAGAAAAAAAGAAGCGAAATCCAATCAAAAAGTTCTGGCCACGGGATGGGCACACAGCGGCGGGACTCAACTCTTCTCATTGCCAAGCCCGAACGGTGTGCGGTGTTTTTAAACGACGACATGACGGCCGACATGAGACCGGCTTGAGAAGTGGCCCCAAAAGTTCCGCTCGGCGGCCTGGGGCAAAGGCTGACGCTGGATGCGGGAGTTGGGCGCCGAAGAAGTTGCTCAGGTGACAGTGACATCGCGGCATTTTGATCACCGATGTGAGACACTTTCGGCGAAAGATGCCTTGGGCCAACTCTTTGGTGTTTTAATTTATGTTCTTCTTTTTTCCATTTTTATTACAACCGTGTGCTGAGCAAAGTTTATGGAGAAGCGATTGCCGTAGCATAATCAGTGGGTCTCTCAAGGTGGCGAGGTCTGTGAATGTCAATGCTTCGAAAGTTCGAACCTTCGTCGCTTGCCATGCGCGCAGCGTTCGATTTTAAATTACCCCATCTTTCGCCAGCGCTTCTCTTTTGCCCAATCATTCATGCGTCTGTGTGGCAACATAAACGATACACAACATCGACGGACGATAACGGCAACCCTGCATTGGGGCACCGTTCGCTCGGGTTTCCAATTTTCGCTCAAGCAGAACTAATATGTGGGCCACGTCTCCCGATATTCTTCAAAGGGATCGCAAACGGGACGGAAAAACGGAAACCGGCCATGTAAATGTGTGTAAACTGCCTGCGCTGTCGCTTGCCAGGCCAGGTTCCAGGCCTCTCCAGCTGGGCCACGAATGTAATGTCATCTTGGGGTCGTTAATTTTCCCTACGCCCTTAAATTCACAGTCAATTTACGATAGGAAAACGGAAATGTTTACTCAATCAGTATGTAGGGAAGGATGAAACCCACCCGACCCGACCGCCCGATGAGAATGGGGAATGGTGGTGCGCCGAATCGACAACTCCCACGAAATAGTTGTCAACCTTCCCGGTCCCGGTTGCAGTCTGACGTGATAAAAGGAACCATGCGCGGGAGAATCCTGTTGCACAGTCAGCAACATAACGCCGTAAATCATCGACCTTTTTCGTCATTATCCTTCCGCGGCAGGCATTAATCGCGGCGGCGGACTTTCAATTTTATGCCATGTAAACATTTCCGCGGGACAGAATTAGCGAAGATCAAACGAAGGAAGCCGTCACGGGAGCGTGTCGAGGCGAGGCTGTGGCTTTAATAATCGCCCGAAGCGTTGCTTCGGCGGATTATGTTACGGGCGTACTTTTACGGGCCCCCGGCCCCCCGTAAACGAAGGTGACGGCGGTGCATTTATGCGTGCAGGAAATAGGGTTTTGTGGTAGATCGATCTATGTTGACACAGTTGGGTGACACAACGACACAAACGGGCCTGCGATAAGAATGCACTCGGCTCTCGCCTCAAGCCCGGGCTGGGGCTCTCGTTAGCTATCTCGACGTATCGATCACCACCGGTACGGGACGAGACACCTCAAGCTTGCGTCAGAAAAGCCAACAACGGAACGACTTAGCAACGAACGAGCTGACAACGTGAGCAGTTGTTGAGTAAATGAGTTTGCATTCGGAGCTTACGGGGCGAGTGAGTGGCGACTAACATACGTCGAGGGTTTTCAACGTAGATTGAAGATTGTTTTCTATCTCTTTAAATGCTGATGTGGTAATAAATAACGTTAGAGTTCGCTGGGTGCAGTGTGCTAAATCTTTAGGTGACCCGTTTTGGACAAAGGGATTCAGTTTCATAGCCTTCATTGAATCTACTCTATCTAGGCGAAGATGATCTATTTGAAAGAAAATGTTTGGAGGGTTTTATGTCTTCATAGTAGGGAAATCAAACTTGAACCTTACGGAACTAGTCACTTACATACAAGCCCACAATGTGTATAATACCATACGCAGCCCCAATCTGGTTTCTACATGCTTTATCAAATAAAACGAAACTTCATAATATTCCGCATAAAATCCTTCAAACCTACTACCACTGTAAAAGAATACAACAGAAACTCACAAAAAAAAAATAAAAAGGACCTATTGATCTTACATTTTAACAAGCCTCGTTTGGGTTGAAATTAACGTATCAACGTCTGGTGACCCTTTTGCTGTTTGATTGTAAACGGTTTAGGTTTAAGTTCAGGGTTTGTTTGGCAGAAAACTTAGCTTGCAGCTTTTCACAATTTTCCTTTTCCGCAACATCTTGGTGAAATGACGTCTAAAATTGTATCAAATTAGTTGTATAGTAATTCCCGCTTCAGGACAACACTTCACCACAGATCATATTGATGTAAACCACTTTTTATTATAAAAAATCCCACATTTATTTCCTATTTCGTACGTTCCATCGTGGATCCCAATTTCATTCAACGTTTCGTTTTAACATCATTTTTAAACTGTCCGGACGTTGATTTCCAGCGCTACGCTCGTCTAGGGCGTCCGCTGAGTCCTGTATTTCGATGCATTTCAATAGACTTGCAACAAGGAGAGCCTTACTTCCTGACGCAACATCGTAGTTTCAACCCTGGGAAACAGCACTCGCCGCAGCACTTTTCCAGCCGGCGCTGACCAGCATCATCATTCAGAAATTCAAATTTCGCCGGAACCGAACCAAAGGAAAAATTATAGATCATGGTGTGTGCGGCTCGTGTTGGGTGTGCATATATGCATGAGTAAATAAATAAACCTCTTGCAAGACACCGTTCCGCACCACCGTCTGCGAAGTCGGGAACTCCAAACCTCCAGGTGTTGGGCTCCTGTGAAAGGATAATTTATTACACACAAACACCGGGTCCGGGGTCGGCCCTCGTTCCGGGTCGAACCGAAGCCAGAACTAACCACATATTTTCCGGCTTAGGGAGTAGTTTTGGTTTCGAGAAGGTCCGGCGGAAGATGCACGAAACGGGTTCCGTTGTGTTGCGCTTCCTAACATAAACTGCATAATACTCCCATCTGGCTGGAAGCGGGACTGGAACGGGCCTGGTGGACCAGTGGGGTGTGAAAATGGTGCTCTACCGCATTCTACCCAACACCAACACGACCCTTGATTACAGTGTGCGATACACCGTGCGCCGCAGCGTCACGATGGCCGTGTGCGATGGGGCTGAAGTTTTTATTTCAATTTTCTCCAATGTGTCACCCAAGTAGTAATCCCGTCTCGCGGGACCAGGCGAAGGATTTGCAAAGTGAAGAAATGTTTCAAACACGAAACCGGGCAAAGCCATTCCCTTTCGCTCACGTTACACTAATCCAATTGGAGACGGTCAGCAGCAGCAGCAGCAGCACCGGTCGTGATCGTGTGTTGCCACCGGCGCAATGTTGCGCTATGATTCGGACAAAGAACAACTGTCAGGGCGCGTCCGACGATGGGTCGGCCCTTAGCCCCACCGGTGCCGCAATGCGGTACGAAATGTCGACCCGTGCACAGAGGCGAGCCAAGAAACCGGCCAACATCTCGTTACCGGCCGACGGCCGATGGCATTATGGTAACGGTGGCGTGAAAGTAAATAGATCAGAGCGCAGCAGCACCGGCAGCGCTGAAAGGTCCCTGTTTTGGGCTCCTTCTTTTTTTACTGCACTGCAAAACTTCCAGACAACAGTTCGGTTCCTTCGCTCTCGCTTGGCAATATGCGTTTTTCGTTGATTAAAACCGACGACCCTTTGACCCGAAAGGGAGCTGTTTGGGCCGCCTCTTGCCTTCGGAACACGCATACACACGGTCCTCAATTATGGGCGCATGGTTGCCAATTGGGATCGTATTGCATCTCGTCCAACAATGTCCGGACGGCCCAATATTATGCGCCAGGGCGGCCTGCGTTTCAGTGAAGGGCTCTGGAAGTTACGTTGTCCGGAATCCGGAGGCCTCGCTTACCTTTGGAGTCAATTTTTCCCGAAACTCCTGGACTGGACTGGATGGACTTCAAATATTGGACTTGCTAGGGACGGACAGCCCACCGGAGGGCATCGATCGGCCGACGGCCGACTCATCTTATCGAGCGCCACGATGCTGTGCTAACGGTTGATTTATGATGGGCGGGGTGCATACGTACCAGGCTGTTCGTTAAGTTCGTATGGTCGATAAGAAAACACATTTTTCTGATTTGAAATACACTTTATTATTCAGTATGGTCTTCCTGGACATCAATAAACTTGTTCCAAGGAGAGTTGTTCCTAGGAGGACATTTTGCAAACAGCTTTTAGGAACCCAAATGAGATGGCTAGACCTTATACTAAATCTCTTTAAGTGATTCGACGATTTTCCAATATGATATCCTGTATTTTTTACAATTTCCGGTGTTGTGTCTGTTTTTTAACGTTTTTGACATGGATCGTCTTGAAGGCTGGTACGACCACGTTTAAACTCAGAACCCCCTCTTTAAACCTTCTAATTGAAGCCATAGAGTCCTTATACACTTTCAACATTCATCCATAAATCTCCTTTGCGTATAAACCTTCCAAAAATGAAAATAAAATCACTGTACGATACTTGATTTTTTCCATTGTAAAAAATCATGTGAGACGTCGATACTGAACGGTTTGTAAAAAAAAGTAATTAAGTAACTGATTGAAAGGCAACTTCACATACGTTCATTTGAAGAGTTTATCAATATAACAAAAAAAATAAGACTTGTAGCAGCGCTCTCTGTTACCGACCATACGAACTCATTGAACACCCCAGTCCCATCCCACCGGGGTCACCAGAAGTTCCCACACCCGCGCGGCCGGCCACTTCGTTTCGCTCTCGCTTTGGACTTTCCGAATTACGAATTCCATCCGTGGCCGGCCGAAGCATCGATCCACCTTCCAGAGAGAGTGCCCATCACTCGGCTGGTGCCGCCGCAGGGCAACGTTGGCTTTTCGTCGGTGAGCCATTTTCCGTCGGTCGGTCGGCTGATTAGGTCGGAGCGCGGTGGGCTGTGCACTAGGGCTGTTACAATTTAGGCCTCCGGGCCGGCGTTCCGAAAGCTCGGGAAATTATCTTCCTTGCACGTGAAGTGTTCGCCGTTCGCTGTGCACAACAGTGACGGACGAACTTTGTGTGGTTCGCCCGGCTTCGCGCGATGATTAAACGTTGAACGCGCGGCCGGCCACTTTGAAACGATGATTTGTGATCGATCGACCCGTCCGGATCGCGGGGTGTAATGGCAATTGACTGGCGGCAATTAAAGTGCTTTGCAGCAACACACCCACCCCTGGTTAATGGCAACAACCGTCCGGTTCGTTCGTGGTGTCACCAGCGACAGGCGCTTTAATGTGACCCGATTGGCCGGTCGGTTGGTAAATAAATATGTTCATAATGAGTTCGTTCAAACAAATTGCATCTAAAGCGCATCGGTCGGGAAAAGAAAAAAACCTACTGTCAGTACGTATTAAACGAACGGATCCCCAGGTGCCACTACCGATGGGCGAAGCCGTCACTAACGACGCTTTAATAGTGCATCCTGTTTGCATACTGCACCCGATTGCATCCGCCGATGGTGCAGTTGCGACGCTCTCTCGTCGTTTGTTTTTGTGAATGTTTGATGTCGCGCGATTTTGCTGCGGTTTATGTTTACGGAGCTCGCGATTAACGCGTGTGTGTGTCGAATGTGGAACCCCAAAGTGGGATGGCCCGAATTAGTTTTTGACGTGCAGCGTTACAATCGGCGCAGACCGTGATTAAACAAACTGGTGGCTTTAGTGGCCATTATTTAGATTACATTCACTACCAATTACCGCCAATACGGTTACTTTTAATTAATATTTTTTTATTTCACATGTAATGTGTTACGCTAATGCTCGTTTGTTTTGCTTTGCTTGCAGGTATGCCATAACGGAAGCCGACTGTATGTTACGTGTGTGCCCGGATCGCATCAATGGCTTTGGTCGGGGAGCCAACAACATTTACCGGGGGGCCGCAGAAAGTGCATAGTCCTGCAGGGCATGTACATTGCCGTCCGCCACATACGGCATCCGAGCTGTTGGTGCATTCGGTTTGCAGCATTGGATAGTACGTGTGGTGAACCGAACCATTATGTTACGCAGCAGCATGGGAAAGATGAGTCCCGTGACCGGGTGGAGTGTGGTGGATGCGTCGGAGTGGATCGACCGCTGGCCACTGATGATTAGAGGCGAATTTCGTGCCACAGACCATTTGCAGATCTCTGTCAGTAAACCGCGCTCCGTTTCCAAATTGCGCCCAGCTGCGGAGTTTGTGGGCCAGCGAGAGCTATGCTGGGCCGTGTGACTGTCGTTTGGGAAATCATCATTAATTTAATAGCTAAGGTTTCTCGTACCATAAGATGTCCAAGGCCAACATTCGTTTGAAGAAAATTTAAAAAAAACCGAAACTAATTGCGTTCCCTTTACGACAAACGACATTTGTATCGGATCGGTGTCGAGTGTGAGCGCAAATTTCCATCAAATATTTTTCCACAAATCGCATCCCATTACAAAACCCCTCCCACTTGGCGTGGCGGTCCGCGTTTGATGCGTATACCACGGACCGCCGTGACCTGAACCCCCATTACTGCCTAATTCATCGATTGTGGTGCGGCACTTCCATTACCGGTCGGGTGCGCACCTCTGACCTTCCGGCGACTGCGGCGGGATGCTTATTTACTTGCACTGCACTTGCCAGTGGGGGCCACCTGCAACGCAACGCACGAAAGGAGTGAGCAAAAAACGACGTTGAAAAATCCTAAAGCGTTCCAGTTCCATCGGGCGCGCCCGCGTATGTGTTTGTGTCCTTCACGACCAGCACTGCAACGCAATGCACCTTGCCCGGGTGGGTGGACGGGTGGAGGGGCTGCCCGCACTGGTGCATTAGGTCGTGCGATGCAGTTGGGCGGGGGGCTGTAATCGATTTTCAAACACCCCTTAAGCTCCGCATCCGCCGTGTGTTGTGGTGGTAGTAGTGGCACTGGGATAAGCGATTTGTGCTGTTTGCGCGAGCTACAATTTTTAACCATTAACTGCGATGATCAATGCGTTCACTGGTGCTGGTGGTGCTGGTGGTGGTGGTGATGGTTGTGTGGTGCGACGATTAATGCCTGAGCACATCGTTTTTGCGGTGTTGAAGTGGCGCCATTAGAGACTTTGAGCGTGTGCGGGTAAATTTCACGATCCTTAGCCAGCAGTAAAAAATGGTGCAGCACTTGACAAATGGGTACTTGAGGCATGTTTCGCAGGCGTTTCGATTGCCCGTTGTTCGGTGCATATGGCGATGGTGAGGCCGAACGATTGGTTGGACAGCATTGAATAGGAGCTTTCGGTGGATGTAACGAGTTTATTGAAGCTAAAAACACATACCAAGGCGAAGAATTGGAAATATAATTGATTTTAGTAACACAGATAAATCTTTACAATTTAAAATAAATTTTTATCAATTTAAATCAAATTGTTACCAGGTGGGTATGTTGTCCGGTTCGATGAAGGAAACACATAATTTTTAGGAAAACTTAGAAATGTTTGTTTTTGCAGTAATCATCGCTCGATGCTACACATTTCGCCCATCTCTCAGGCATGTTGTGGATTCCTTTCAAATACAACTTTGTTTTGTTTCGTCGACCCTTTTTACTTCGAATCTCCGAAACCAGCGAAATGTTGCTCTGCAAGTGACCGCAGCAAATAGATGAGCAAATAGTGAGCGCAGCAAAGTGATTGCAGCAAATAGACAAAAAATTTGACTTGGCCTGGTCTTTGACAACACAACGGGGGCAATTTTTAACCGTGTTTTCGGGCCGATTCCGATATGATTTTTGAACAACGGAAAATAGCTGTTCGGGATTTTAGGGATGGGTGTGCATCCAACAAATGCTGCATTTGTTCGTCTTAGAACCTTTTCGCTGCACCAGGATGGTCCTTCAGTTGAAATCACAACCGCAACTGCTCTACTGGGAACGAAACTCGACATTTTGAATACGCTGAAAAACAAAGTTACTTAATTTTTTTGAGATTGACACTAACATATTTTTAAAGCTTAAAGTCAAATGAAACAAAATGACGCGCATATTACATCGAAGGAATGTATGAAATCCTGCTAGCCACATCCAAAACATCAATCGGACCATTTCAATTTACAAACCGGTATTTCAAAACAATTTCTATCATATTTATTCATCAATATTTTAAGAAACAGGGTTTATTGATCCTGTGGCCCTTTTTGAGTCAAATGGCTGGTAGTAAATAGAGTAAATCAATCAGGAAAATATTTCGTAGCACTTTGTACATAACATTCATCAACCACATTTTAGGAACATGTTTCCCTGATTGCCAATTTTTGGTGTTTGCGATGAACCGAGTGCCGCGTGCCCTAATTAATAGTAACTAATCCACTACTACTGCGGATCACGCAAAAATTGAATTTACAGAGTACCGAATCGAACCGCGCGAACCGGTGTGTGTGTGCCGACCGCCGATTTGTTGTACACACACCGCGCCGCAGCATAAATCCTTTCCCATGGCCGTTTTTCGATCCAATTCCAGCTAATGGACTTAAGCCTCGCCAACATTTCATATATTTCATCCTTTATTGAGAGATTGGGTGGTGGGCGCAACCACAATGTATTCCGCGCACCGGATTACCACATCGGATGTTTGTCGTTTTGCAGTCCCGGACCGCCCGGAACTCTACTCCCCGGGTAAAGCTGGACCACGCTGGGCCACGTGAAGATATTTGCATATGCGTGTCCCTGAGCGCGGCGCGGATCACACACTCGGGGTTCCCACAGACAGATTGAAGGTTCGACGTTTTTTTTCCTTATAAAAGCGAAGACCCTACTTTATGGCCCCCTCTCGAACTCCGAACGTGCCTCCCGTGCAGGTGCATGTGCGTGTGTGTGTGTGTGTGAGGAACCGCGGGAATAATCTAAACAATATGTTGCATAATCTCTTCGCAAGTACCACCTTCGGGTGGGTGTCTGGGGACCACCCCGGTTGGTTGCAAAGCTACTCCCACCGGCGTGTGGCACGACGTGACCTTTATGGCCGGAACCGGCGGGCGGGCGGGCTGTCGGACGGGGTTTCTGGCGGGCTATATTTTATGGTTACAAGCGACCACACAGCAGCAACGCAGACCTATGCGAAATGGGAAACGATTTTCATTTCTAGATGTGAGTCCCCTATACTTTTTCTATCATAAAAGCTGGCGCAACACACTCCAACCCGAACGCGAGTGGCCCCCGAACCGGACTGGAGTCCTGGAGATTCCTGCGACAGGAATCTCTAGGCGCCGGCCGGCCGGCCGGAATGAAAAAGTGTAGTGAACAAAAAACACGTTCACCGGCATCCGGAATCTTAACACACCATCTCTCCCCGTCGAGTGGCTGTTGGTCGGTCGGTGGCTCTTCGTGTCCTCTTCGGCCGGGCGTGCCGCACGTTAGTTTCCGCGCCCGGAATGTGGTTCTATTCGGAAAAGATGCTTTACTGTATGCAAATGCCGTTTATGCTCTCCCGCCGCTGCGCTCCTGGGACCGTGGCGCGTGTGGCCCACCCGAACGCCTGCAAATGGTATGGAAAATAAATAAAAACATAAAATCTGCACAAAAAAACACAGAAACACTCACTCACACACACACGCGCGCGAATACATAAACATTCTTAGGGTGGCGCGCAAATGGTGTGCTCTTCCCAACTAGGGCAACCATTATCGTTATCGGGATAAAATAATTCCGAGTCTGCATGGAACGCTGCGTACTGTGCAAACATCCCCGTACGGCCGGGAAAAGTTTTCCACCAGCCCACCGCCATTTTCCGGGGAGTTTTCCGCGAGCAGCGGCGGCGGCCTGCGCAGGTTCTGTGTGTATTGAGTTGTTGATATCGCTCCCGGAGATATCCCGGCTGGCAAGGCTGGCTGGCGAATGAAAATTTCTGGCAAGGGCTTAAGGGATATTTCGCCGCGCTTGGCTTCCGGCTCCTACTATCTCTGTCGCTCTCGCTCCCGGGGCTGCCGTTTGTGTCGTGTTTCTGGCACGGATGCAAGAAAAATTCAATTTTCCTGATGGCTTGCCTGGGCCCCCCTGAACGTTGGCCAAATAATTGATGGTTTAGCGCGCCCGGTTGCATATATTTTCTTACGATCAGCCCCCGGACCAGGCCGCGTTCGGGCACGTTTCGCATCGGCCGTGGGATTGGAGAGCGAATGAAATGGGGAAGATAAATAATGAAATTATCAACCGCAACAAAACAATCATTTACTCCTGTTGTGTTATGGGTGGTTTGGAGCCGACAACGTTTTGTACGATCATCTCCGCATTTTAGTATCCTTTAGCGGGCGTTGGTCGTGGGCGAGTTTGGTCCATTGACAGAGCGTTGGCTGAACTAAAGCTGGAAGAAAAGTAACACCAAACTCAAGCTCAAGAAATGTTGACGGTTTGTTGATGTTTTACCGTGTTTTAAATATCGGGTTGTTTAAGAGAATCAATAGAACCTTTTCTGCGTTTGCGAATCGGTCAAGCTTACTCCATAAACCGGTGTGCCAGTTCAAGGAACACATATGAAGCTATTCCGTTTCGCATTTATAGCACCAATCGTAGCGCCTTTTATGGTTCACGTACGGAACATGTGGTTCAGCCAACCGAGGGCATTGCTGAACCGTGAAGAATAAGCGAACCATTTTGAGAAATGGGTTTTGCCATTCGACTGTTGCCAGAAGGCTACCATTTCGAAGCGGAAAAACCTCAAGGATCGCAGTACCTCACAGTAAACGATCGTTGATGTTGTTGAAAGCAGAACTGTAGCTGAACTAACTGAAGTAGTTCCAATAGGCTTAGGCTTGAAGAAGTTGTTGAAATCCAGTCGCTGATTAAGCGTCGTGTCAGGACAATTGTGGCGTGTGAAGAACTCGAGCCTTGCGCCCATCGTTTTGCGCGTCCATTTAACCACTCAGCCGGCCGACAGGGGATGCGTTTCAATTTTCTTGCTCGATTAGATAAAGTAATTTGTTGAGCCTCAACGTGGTTTTGGGCTGGGCTGGGCTGGGCTGGGGGCGCCATTGTCACACTTCCCGTGCCGTGCTTCCGGCTGCAGAACTGACCCGTCCGCACGTCATAAATATTTCAAGCTCATACATATTCGTCGGCTGCAACGACGCCAATTGCAAACCGTTTGCCTTCTGCAGCCTTGTGGGAAATGTAAATTGAGACTGTCACCAGCGCGAGGCGGAGGGGACTATCACCGTACCACTGGTCACCCTATTTTACGACCGCTCCGAGTCGTTAGAAACACGGCTGAGTTCGGTTGCGTGCTCTGCTGCGTGGCCGATGGATTGCGAGTTCTCGGAATGACATAATCAGCCGGCAGAGGGCCCGGCATAATGTGCGGATTGGGCTGGACCATCAACATCATCATCATCACCATCACCACCACCACCACCAACACCAACGGCGTCGTCCAGCGTTATCAGACAGACAGTTTGTTTCTCAGAAACCAATTAAAAGTGAAGCACAGTCGATGGCGAGCAGCGTTACATGCCCGCATCAAAAGACGTCGCTGGATGTGTTTTATTTTCGGACCCGGCACCGGGGAGAGTGTCAGTGTTTTAAGGTGGAACACCTTTATGGCACTAACCGAGGGGCTGAGAATCGACCCTAGAAGAGTCGAACGTTACGACAGTCGGTGATTAGTTAGATTGTAAATTAATCGCTAAGCTGTTGCTGCTATCATATTTAATTAATTAATTTTTTGTGCATCCCGTACTTGTACTGCGGACACTCTCTAGTTACCGAACTACCTAATCTTGTTTCGAGAGAGTATCGTTTACGCAGTTCCACTAATCTCCCTTTTCCGGAACGTTCCATAATGCGTTCCTTCTGAAGTCCCCAGAATATGTGATTATTTGTTGATGCTTAACTACAGTAGCCTACGGTCGTGTGCGTAGAAAGAGGCTTGCAGTAGGATCATCGGCCGTCCATTAGTGCAGATCACTCCTTTGCGGGCATCGCTCGGCCGGCTGGGACTCTGATGGATTCGCTTAACCTAATGGAGGTTCTCAATTTGTGCAAGAGCGGTACCCACAGGAGCAGCACCAGCTGGTGCCGCTTGTCCCCCAAGCCTCTTCAATGAATCCTTTCCACGCACTCATCGTTCATCGTCTTGGCCCCGCATAATGGTCCGGCCGCGCGATGATGGAGCGTGCGGTCTGATGCGATGTGACACGCGGAAGGCTGAGAAGTTAAACCACCGGCGCAACCGTCGGTCTGTGGACCAATCCCGCCGCCTCGCTCTAAGCTTACCAAAACTCCCCTTTCCCCGAAAAAAGTGTCCCGTTTTGGCGCATCTGCGCCACACGCAAACGGGAATTACAGACGACAAACGGCTCCACCATCCCCCCCCAAAGGCAGTCAAAAATATGCCGAACCACAGAGAGGAAGTGGCCGGACGGCCGGACGGGGCGGGAGACAAGTAAACATACAACCGGAGAGACATCATAAAAGCCTAGTCTGCCTAATGGTCATCACGCTGGGCTACGGCTCCGCAAATATGGCTTCGCTTTCATAAATCCCCGTAAATGAACCGGTGAATAATGGATCTACGTCGCCGGGTCTACGAGCCAGCCTCCTCCTCTTCGGAGTCTGCCTGTGGGGGGGCTGTAGCGCAAAAGGAGGTGACCACCGGGGGCAGGGCGCACACACCGGAGACGTGAGTGATACACGAACTGCGAATACGCAGCAGTGGTCGGAACGGCTCGGCAAGGAGCAACTGAGGGCGAACCTGACCAATAACGGGCCGGCTGGCGGGCTGGCTCGGTTCCCGGGGGCTAGGTCTGATGGCGCGCCCGCTGGGTAAAGGATGGTGCAATCAGAAACGACCACGACGACGACGACGACGACGACGGTCATTTGTGGTCGGTTTTGTAGCTTTAAATGCCGGAGCATAAATCTTTAACCGGGGCACTCCATAACGAAGATCTCAACTGATCCGAAAGGAAATCGCTTGCGGTACACGCTGCAATTGGTACCGGTGGGCCAGTGTGTGTGTGTGTGTGTGTGTGTGCTTAGCCTCTCGACTACGGTTTCGATTTAGATAAACAAACGCGGCGGAGTCTGTGATTTGTAGCACGCCGCCGGTCCTGACTGCGCCCCTGATGAGATCGGCTCGGCCGCCGTCGGTGAACGCCGCTGGCCGTTAGCGTTTATTTATTTACAGACTTAAGCATGAAGATAATATTTCCATTCCATTCCGAGTCCAGAAAGTCCTGGCTCCGTTACGGGGCAAAAGAGAGTAGCTTAGAGGTGGCTGATACCAACCCGGCTTCCACTTTGGACGCAAATTTAAAAAAAGGCGGCCGTTTTCGTACATCCGCTGAAGTGCAACGTAACATGGATTGCAGGCGCTCAAATAAAAATTAACCACATTTTGTTCAGGTTCGGATTCTCGAAACACCGGAAACAGGGATTACGGTGCAGTGGACCGCAAGCAATGCGGCTTAGAATGCGGCGGGGAGTGGTCACTGGTGGCGGCGGCAGCGACGATAAATCTCTATGGCCACGCTCTGTGCTGGCACAGGGTAATTAATTAATTCGAATCGGTTCTTTTTTCGGTTTTCTCACCACTTCTGGAGTGCAGTTGGAAAATAATAATGAAGTGCGCCACAGTTGCACTCTCGCGACTCTCGGCCGCGCTTGTTGATGGTCTGTTGTTTGTGTGCGTGCACGTGTGTGTGTGTGTGGTTACGATGTAATAGAGCGTATACGATTTATGTTTGCAGCGATTGACGATAGTTGGGGTGTGGCGGTCGCAAGGTACTTCTCGAGTCCGCCAGGTTCAGTTGTTAACCTGTTCGCCATTTTCAAGCGCCAGAGGTCGTGCTGGGTGCTGGGTAATAAATTTAAATTATAATGTATCGCCCAATTGAGAGGGAAATTATGGTTCGATTGTTTCACGCGAAGCGGTGACTCGGAGTATTTATGATGTGTTGATTTTCTGCGCGATGTTGGCGGAATGCGAGGTCCCTAATCTATGGGCTGGTGAGTTGAACCGATGGAACACTTGTGTGCCTTTATTTACGGCTGCCAAAAACCTGGCAGAAATACTGGAAAGTTGGTCAGGGTAAAAATAGAACAACACATTGCAAATTCAGCAATTCTGAATTTATGATTCCTTGGACTTGTCAGTTACTTATATTCCTTCATACTTGTCGTATGTCTTGTGTGCAGAGTTCTTTTCTTTTTCTTCTTTTTTTAATGTGAAAAACTGAAGAAAAAGGGTACAATCGAGAGCTTTCTGATCCCATCAATTTTCCAACCCAGCGTGACTCATCGATCATTGGTTCCAATATTTGTCTTCTAAATTTACGTGCATAGTCTGTCGGGTTTTATTACTTACTAGGTTGTTCATTAAGTTTTGACGTTCGATACCATAGGGCGCTGCTAGGAGTTTAATTTTTTTTTGTCATATTGGTACACTATCCAAATGAACGTATGGAAAGTTTCATTTCAATCGGTCACTTAATTTTTTTTTTACAAGCCTTTTAGTATCGACAGTATATTTGTCACGTCACAGTATGCTTTACAACTGCTATGAGTTCACCATCTGATGAAAAACGCTTTTTGCGCAGGTTTGAAAACAGTTGGAAGTCACTAGAGGCCAAGTCTGGTGAATAGGGTGAATGCTTCAACAATTCGAACTTTAATTCATAGATTTTTGCCATTTTCGAAATGCTCTTGTGACAAGGTGCATTGCCCTGATGAAAGGCGATGTTTTTCTTCTGCAAACCGGGTCTTTTTTCACGAATTTTCGCTTTCAGTTGCTCTAAAATGTTACAAAAATAATTAAAATTTATTGTTTTATCAATTTGTAAGTAATTCGCTAGCAAAATTCCATTCGCATCCCACAAAACTGATCTTAACATCTTGTTTGGCAATTTCTGGACGAACTCGTTTCGGAACCGAAGAAAAAGGTTTAAACCACTCCTTAGACTCTTGTTTTGATGCAGGATCATTGTGATAGACCCAAGTCTTATCCATAGTAATGATTCGATGCACAAAATCCACTTTATCCTATCGAAAACGCATTAAATGTTGTCAAGAAAGATGCATTCGAATGCGTTTGTAGCAAATGCGGCACCCATTGTGCAAACAGCTTTCTCGAACCCAAAACTTCAGTCAAAATATTGGTTATACTGCTCAATGAGTTGGCTAGGTCTTGTACTTAATTTCTATCAGTGATTGGACGATTTTCAAAAACGATATCCTGTATTGTTTTACGATTTCAGGTGTTGTGTCTGTTTTTTGACGTTTTTGACATGGATCGTCTTAAAAGCTACTACGACCATGTTTAAACTCAGAAAACCCCCTTTTTACCCCCCAATTAAAGGTGAAGAGTCCTTACACACTTTCAGTATTGGTTCATTATTTTCCTTTGCTTTTAAACCTTTTAAAAATAAAAATGAAAGCACTGCACGATACTTGATTTTTTCCATTGTAAAAAATACTGTGACACGTCGATACTAAATGGCTTGCAAAAAAAAAAGTAAGTGACCGATTGAAATGAAACTTCACATACGTTCATTTGAAGAGGGTACCAATATGACAAAAAAAAATTAGACTCGTAGCAGTGCCCTATGGTATCGAACGTCAAAACTTAATGAACAGCCTAGTACTTACTTATCCGGCTACAACCGTCGAGCGGTCTTTGCCTGCTTTAAGGAATCTTTCCACCGCTCGCGGTCGAGAGCCTTCGTCCACCACATATCAATACCGGCCGATATCGCGTCCCGGTCGACGCAATCCCTCCATCTCACACGGGGCCTACCACGCCCCCTCTGTCCCTCCGGACGGCCTAAGTGGACTTTACGGGCTGGTTCGTCGTCCGCCATTCTCATAACATGACCAGCCCACCGGAGCCTGGCGAGACGCATACGCTGCACGACAGTGTGGTCGTCGTACATTGCGTACAGCTCGTTGTTGTAGCGGCTCCTCCATTGTCCCTCCTCACATACGGGGCCAAATATCAATCTGAGCATCTTCCTCTCGGACGCGGCTAAGAGGGTTTCGTCAGTTTTCGATAGTGTCCATGTCTCAGATGCGTATGTGAGTACTGGGATTATGAAGGTAATGTATAATCCCAGTTTCGACCGTCGCGACACGAGATGTGAGCGAAATAATTTCCTCAGACTGTAGAAATACCTGTTGGCTGCTAACACCCTGGCGCGAATCTCCTCAGTTATGTCGTTATTGGTGTTAACCTTTGACCCGTCGGGTTTTATTAGCTTTGCTTTTATTTCTTCATTTTCTATGGTGGTGGTAGCATTATTGTTGTCGAAAGGTTAAAATCATGTGATTCAAAATTTGTTTAACGATTTTCTTCGGGTTTTAATCAGAAATCGAACTCTCGTCGAATATTTTCAATACGAGCCGTTGCACATATTTTTCTACCGCCATGATTCCAAAGCTCCAAGGGCAAACTGCAGAACAGTTAATGAACCGGGCCGGTTTAGCCGGCTCGAACGCGGAGGATAACTAGATTGTAAGGTGTTCAGGAGCGACTGACTAGCTTCGTTGCCGGTTACTTGGTGATCACTCCGTATCCAGAGTTTGTGCAGTTTTTCCCGAGTTTGTGGTTTTAATTGTTTAGTACACCACTTAAAACGTATCACAACTGCATGAGGCTCTCGAGCACCGTTCGGAAACCGCAACCAACCTGTGGATTTCAAAGGGCCCATTTCCTCCGGATGGTTTACACATTTTGTGGCTAATTTCTTACCCTCCATGCCGAAACTTTTATTCCTCGTTGCAATCTGTGGATCACTTTTATGCGGATCCACGGGGGGCGCCAACTAACCGCAACCGGGGATCGATTTTAAATTCCACAAAAACACACCAACAACAGTGTAGAACATGGCTCATCTTTATGTGGCCAAAATGGCCCCGAAAACGGGAGCGAAAGAGAAGCGCGTAACGCACGGCGCCCGCGCCCGCGCAACGGGGCACCGGAAAAGGGGTGCGCCCGAAATGGCCGTAAAAACTTTATATCCTCTTCCACTCGACTTACCGGAATCGGCATAAAAAAAAAGCGGCAAGACCCGTTTCCCGGGAAGCCTTTGCTTCTTTTCGTTTACGATCTCGCAAAACCCGGTTCTCGGTAGCCGGATCTCCTCGTCCAGCGGCGCGGTCCCGCTCGGCTCTGGTGAAGCGGCACATCCGGCTTTAAGGCCTTGTAAAACACAGCTTCGCACACGACAGCACCTAACGACCGTGCCTGCGTGCGTGTGGTGCACGGTTCGCCATGTTCACCTTAGGAACTCGGGCCGAAGATGGCCGGGCCGCCACCGTTGAGATCATCGCCTGTCCGCACTGCTGCTGTGTTGTGTGCGTTGTTTTATGAGCCGGACTGGTTCCGGCTCGCCCATGCCAACTCGTACGGAACGCATCTTCCTTCGGCGCGACGTGTGCATCCCGACGTCCGGACCGATGCCCGGCGGTTCCCTAGTTTCTTTCTCTTACCCAAACAAGACCGATGCCGGATTGTTCAAATCTCATTATTGTCCTGTAAATCCTTTTACGCAATCGTTGGTCGACGGGCTGCCGGCCGCTGGAAAACGTCCTGCCCAGCTCCAGCTCCATATCAGTCTTCCGGTGTCTGGGGCGAAGAGAACACATAAAATTTAATGAGAAAATAAATAAATCCACGACAGCCCCAGCGTGCGGACAGCGGTGGCGCAAGATGGCAGGGATAAAATACGGAAGGACACCAGCCCAGGCGCCCGCCGAAACGCGCTTCACAGCTCGGTGACATGTATGTTAACGGGCTGGGAAGATCCCGGGCTTTCACAGTTCCCCGGCCCACACGCGGTATGTGGGCCGTAAATTTTGATCAAGTAACGTGGCAGATAAAGATTGTCAAGGGCCCCGTCTACGGCTCTCCTGGTGCACGGTCGAAGGCGAATGTGTCGCCGGATAACAAGAGATAACGATCGTTTGCCTTCGAGATGGCAAAATTTTGCCTCATAATAAGCCGTTCTTTATAGACACACACACACAGGCTCTGGGGGGGGCGGGCATCGTTATGACGCGAAGGCGAGTGCTGCTGGGCTTCTCAGCATCGACGCGAAGCGTTCTGTGGCTGGAGTCCTGGAACCCGTCCCCGGACCATGGGTGGGTTGTGAGTGCCGTGAAATATTTATGCCATAATTCGATGTCCGGCCAAAGTGTTACAGCAAAGTGGTTCGCCACCGTAGATCGATTTGTCGAGCGGGATGTGTTTGGAGGGGGCACTACAAGAGCTTAAGGCGTAAAAAATGGCCCGTTTAAAGGGGACCAGCATGGGGGGTCTACCGGCGAGTGCGCCCCAGGATTATGGTGGCCATCGATCAACCAACCGGCGTCACCCGGGTATTCCCGGGGCGCACTGCACCGAGGGTTTTCTTTGGCATTTTCGCCATTTTTCCTACCGATTATGGAGTGCAAAAAACCCCGGGTCGGAGCATATTTTCTCACCCTCCGAACGCTCAATGCACAATGCCAAGGGGTTCGGGTTCGGGGAAACGTATCCTTTTTTCGTGGCCGTGGCCAACGGAAAGGGAAAAACTAGGCTTCGATTCAATCGGAGCTAATTGTCTATTAGACCGTCTTCCGCCTATTGAGGTTCCTGGCGCTTGAGTCACTTTAAGAGTCTCTGGAAGCCTGGATCCCGATAGGGTCAGCCTCTCGTTAGGCCCAATTAGTGAGAAATCGATCCCCTTAGAATGCTGTGGCCTGATTTCGTTGTTCCGTTTGATTTATGTTATTTATGCTCATCCTAATTGCATTGGCGTTACGCTGTCAGCTAGTGTGGTGCGATCAGTGCCAGTGAGATAGTTATGAGAAAAATTACATCCGACAAGGCCGGATTATAGGCGAATGATGCTCGCCCCGGTGGCAACAAACGTTCTTAGAAACTCAAGCATCAACGGGTCTGTTTATCAACTCATTAAACCGGTGTTGTTGTGGCTGTTTAAGGCTTGCATTTCGAAACGTTGCCGATGCAACGTGAACTAATCCGAAAGGATTGCTGATTACGGTCGATAAACAATTCGAGGAACCGGGCTGCATAGCTATGGAATTATGGGTGAGCATAAAAAAGAGAGAATGCTGGGATTTCAGCTAGTGGCAGAAATTAATACTCCATTGGGTATCACATTCCGGGGCAGACATTTCTGAGTGCACTTCAGACCCTCGGTAGCTTTAGGCCCTCGAGTAACTATTAGGTTTACTAGAAAGTTGTAATTTACATTTAAATTGCGTGAATTAAAATGTAAATTGTCGATATTGTTGTTTATTTGTTATTTTTTCTGCCATTGGTTGTTATTTTTTCGAGATTCCATTCGTAAGGTTTTGCCACCGCGACCGCGATTAGAGCCAGAGAAGCAGCAAGTTAGGTCCGCGACGTAATTTTTGATTGGCCAGCAACGGATAAGAACAAACTGGGAAAAATAATAAGGCGACTGGGCAAATCTGGCTACTCTCGAGTAAACCTAATATAAGTTCGGGTTCGTGTTCAGCAAACATGACCTTATGTTACATTAAATTGCAAACCGGATGGTGCCTTCCGTCCGATACACTCTCAGCAGCAACTCATGCTTGGAACTTCGGACCAGCACGATTTTGCAATTACTGATCCGATACCAAATGATCCGAACTCCGGCTAGTGCAGCATATCATATTTTCGCTCACCGCATCGGTGCTGGTGACGGTGGCCCTGCTACGGAGGAGAGTGTTCATAATTCACTCCAGTCGACATTCTAGCCCAAGGTACATGCTGATGATGATTTATACCTTGTCTGCCTCGTACGTAATACAATCAACTACTCAAAAAAAAACCAAAAATGCTGTTACAAAACAAATGAAAGCTTGTTGAAAAAGCCCACTTTATCATTACCCATTTGCATCGGGCTCCGGTTCGCGCGCCCTAATCATGCTCATCATCGTGCGCCCGGCATCGGTGGGTTTTATGTTGCTTTTTAATAATGCGCCCGGCACCCGGCACCAAAGTTTCAAATGAGTTTCAATCATCATTTATATCGCATAAAGGATAACACCGTGGTACATTGGACGAGCGGTGCGCGCGCGCGCGACAACGATGACGACGTCGAGGACGAATCCCGCACCATGTTTACTGATTAATCGACCCCGCCCGCGCCTGCCACCCGGCGCGAACCCGGTCGTCACTCGGCGGCCCGAGTGTACCGAAGATTCATTAATAAAGCATGAAATATTTTGACAGTAATCAGTGTGCGTTGCTCCGGGGCGAGCGAGGGGGACCACACCGCCGCCAGCTCAGCTCAGCTCAGCTCAGCTCTCATAACTCATCGCAAACAAAACATATTTTTAATCGAGAAATTGAAACAGTCCCGACTCCCGGGGCAACCCTTTTCGGAGCCCCGGAGCATCATAAAAATTGGATTTTATAGACTCACGCGCTCGCACTCGCCTCTCTAGTGCGCCACCATGGTTGGGAACAGTTTTCTGGGCCAGCCGGGTGAGCCAAACAACGGTTTCTTGTGTGTTCGGCGGGTTCGGGAGAAGGGTCGGTCGCATATGGAAAACATTTGAAGCCATAAATCTTTTACCATTCAACCGCGCGCTCCGTCCGCGGAGTTGAACAAATTGTACACCAATCACTACTGTGACCAGCGACGACCACCGACGGGGACAGGGGCTTGGGTGGACGAGAGCTGTGGAAAGCGATGTTTTGTACATGCCGAGCAGCGCACGTGGGTCAACAAGTCCTAAAGAACTTATGTGGATAGTCCATCCATAATCGCTATTGAGGGTATTTTGCCTTTGTAAGGAAATATAGTGTACTCCATCTCTGATGATAATTCTGGAACGTAGCGGTGATCCCAAGTGACCAAAAAAATTCCAAAGCTCCAACGAGCTCTCAGAAGCATCAACACTTCGTTGTTTGTGATCGAAAATAAAGGAAACATGGCACACCAATTAAAAAATCCGATTTTCCAAGGACACGAATGTTTATATATAATTTTATTTATCTAAACCAAAATATGGTAACTGGGTAAAAGTAGCGCCGGCTGTGTGTCAGCTTTCGGACTGATTAACCCACGTGCTATGTCACAAGGCACCGCGGTTCGGTGCCGGATACCCGGACCGAAACCGTGTTCCGTGTCGTGTCGATGACTGTGACGGGTGTACTCACCGTCGGCGGTGTCTCCGCTGGCTGGCGGTGATCCTGGCAAACAAATCACCGTGTGTGTGTATGCGTGTGTTGTACGTGTTTTGTGCCTAACCGTCGCTCCGTTTTCGCTCTGTCTCGGATTGTAACCCAAAACAAACAGCGACAGTGAAGCAGAGCTACAACATGGCCCACAAATCGGTCACCATTGCAACGCGTGGCCTCGGGCACATCTCGGCTTCGGGGCGGACTGCCCGGAAGCAGACTGCATGTTGCTGCTGTGTCTCATTTGTTGCATTTGCCCGTGTCGATGCTGGGCAATGGAATGAATAAAAGTGACAGTCCTCTAAGGTGGATCACCTTAGCGAAGAAGATGCTGCACACAATGTTGAACTAACTTCACAGTAACAAGCTGAATTTCATAGAAAATAAGAATAAAAATAGGAACAAGTTAAATGAAGACAATGCAAACATTGCGTGTACCACATAAAATGGGTCTCCCATTCTACGGACCCACGGACTGATATTACAAACGGGTTTCACCTTAAAACCCAACGCATTGAGGAAGGCGAGACTAACTAAGCCTTTCGTCTAACAAGCATAGGAAACGGTCCATTGTTTGACTCACCTAATCGGCTAGAGTATTTCGTAACCATCCGTAGACGTCAAGCAAGCAATCACGGAACAAGAGGAACTTCCGGGACCCGTGTTTGATCCAGAACTCAATGAACCGCCATCCGTAGCGTAGGGATTGCGTAGCACTGTGCCCAATGTTTGGCTTCCTTCGAAATCATTCCCACAACAACCCCGGGGTCCCTTATTCCCGGGGAGGGCTTATGTAGATAACATAAATCACACGAAGGTCCCTTACTTCCTTGCTGCGGCACACGGTTCCCAACATAATCACCACCAGCGACAGCGAGCTTATTTAATCCTTCAAATGAGTGGTGGTGAGTTATGCGATGGTGGAAAGAAAAAAGCTGGCCAGAGAGCCCTCTAAACTCCCGGGGCTGCCGATGAGACGGAGACCCCCCACGGCACGGAGCAGCCGGAAAGGGAATAACGTCGCCGCCGCAGTAAAGAACTACAATTATCGTTATTAAGGGACGATTATCTTCGGTTACATAATTATTCCCGCCGTTTTCCCGCGGAGCGCGACCGCTCCGTGGAGAAGAAACAAAGACCGCGGCACGCGGACGAGGACGATGCTCCACCAGCGAAAGGCTTCAGCGACCCCTGTGTCAGTGACTCTCTCTCTGTGTGTGTGTCAGGGTGGTTTCCGTGTGTTTCTGGGTATGGTTGAGCCCCCGGAAGCCGTGGATCGTTTACCGGTCACAGGACGACAACGGCACGTCAAGTGACGTGCCACCGGCGATGAATAATTATTCCCGCAGAGACGTCGCTTCCCCGGAAATGGTCGGGGCGCGTGCAGTGTTCGTTTGAGAGACGTACCGCGGGACCTGTCGGCGGCGGCCGCCGTTTGCATATGCCGTGCTCGCCGTTGTTTATCTCTGCCGGGTTTACGTGAAGCTCAGCGTCAGGCAGCCGTCACGAAGGGCAAACACGTTGCCCCGAAGCCCGAAGGAATGTGCAGCATAAGACACGGCGCAAAGGTCTCGCTCGCTCTGGATGGGAGGAAGGTGGAGTAGATCGATCGACAGTCGTTGCGGGTGGTACCTTCTCGGATCTCCTCGGCACGGATCTCAATTATTATGAAGTGAGCATAATTGCACTAACGAGATGTGTTAGTCGGACCAGCGCTTGCATTTCCTATCGACATCGGCGACCCTAGGGCCCGCCGGCAATCCAAGCCACCGGTCGTTAGTCGTTATTTTATTGCACTTTCACCTGTCGGATGAGGAATGTTCCGTCTGTTTTCTGGGTGAGGAATTTCCTGTACTGTAAGTGTGTTATATGGTTTTTTTCACCAATTCTTCACGAGCATGGTTTATGCTTGTGAATTTCACGTCAAGTTTCAAGTTTAAGGATCTTTCAGATCGTATGAATACCTAGGGGTACTTCCGAGTGAAGAATTTGGTTTGGTTCTCTTTTTTGGCCGCCTCTTGCCGTGATAAGTGATTCTTCTTATCGGGCAATTACAATCGCTGAGCGGTCTTGGCATGCAGCAGAGGCAATTTTGGTCTCTGTTACTTACTGTACCGTTGTGTTTTTAGAAGGTGGGTCTTTATTATCAGGTTAAAACAGAACCATTCAATAAGAACCATATTTGAAGAACGACTGGAATGTTTACCTTAGAATCATTTACCTATGGAATCTTCTCAAAGACCTACGAGACCCTCTCAAAGGGAAGCTGCTAGAAACTTTATCAAAATTGCAAGTGCAAGACAAGAAATGAGCTCTGGCAGCCGAGTTAGTAGAGGCATCTTACACATATTATTGTTCTATTAGATTAAGTAAGGTATAAAATTAAATTAATTAAACATGGGCATGGACCAGTTCGTTCTTCGAAGATAGGCTTTTTGCGAACGGGAAGTCTTGAAATGAACTAACGTCAATTTGTTAATGAGTCAATGAGTCATGTTATACGATTGTAAGGGCTTAACGAAATTGCTGTACTGTTACTGCATATTCTTCGTTGAAACCTACGTTCGGTTGTCTTCTGCATGGCCCGAATCTGAATCTTTTGTGTTCAAACGCCATATGTTGACCTTTGAGGGTTTCGATTACCAATAAAATTGCTGCAAGTCACTTTAAAGAACAAAATTATTCACAGAAGGTCTTTACTTTCGGCCAATAGTTACCGTTTACATACAGTGTGTTCTGGTTCAATTCAACGGAAACGCATACAATGTTGTCCATTTAATATCGAGAACATGGCTTGTTTATCATTTTGACACTTCGAATGCTCGAAAAATCATGTTGTCCTTTTCATTCCCAGCATGTTTACGGCGAAATTAAACGTTTTGTTTTGAAACCCAATCACAGCCCTTTGATGGCAATCTGAAGAATCAGTCGCTGAGACAAAGTGTTGTGGGGCCATCTGAGAAACTAAACAAGAATGATTCAACGGCTGTCTGAAACCCTGTCCGCTACAGAAAGTAGTGAAAATAAACAAGATTCTTCGCAACATTGCGCCACATTTTGCTACTTTGCCAAACTTCTTCTGGGGTTATTGTGTGGTTGGTGAATTGCAAACACGACTTGCGGTTGTGGCATCAACGCTGGGGGAGGTTATACAAATTGGCGAAAGCTCGCCTGGCCTGCCACTTCCTCTGACCATCCTGCGTCACCTTCGAAAACGGATTAATTCCAATGGTGTAACGTAATTCCAATCACTGTAATGAAAGCACAACATTGCCGTCCTGCTGAGGCGACGAAACTTAGGTCGAATGTAAATTTGATGAAAACGACGATGGGCAGCCGGAGAACGTCGCCTTCTCCTAGCCAGGGGCCGAGTCCATTATGAGGTGGCGCTCTTTTTGAGGCGACTCCAAGCGTCCGCCCGAGATGATTCAAGATCGCATCCAACACGCTGTGCTAAGGAGTTCTCCACGGCACGACAGAGTTTCTGTTGGCGTCACACTACCTTGTCACTCTTTTCGAGGCTTCTCCCTGCGAGGCTCGTAGTGGAAAAATCGAGAGTTCCAGTCGAACGGATGACGTCCGCCGGGCTCGCAGCAAAGCCAACCGACAGGAACACCATTATTGATGGCATTTTAAAGTAACGAATTCGAGTTTTTCCGACTCCGATTTATCACCGTTACGTTCGATTACGGTGCAAATGCGTCACGTCCCGGCGCTGTCCTCCGTCGCCGCTCGGCCGACCGGCCGGCGTGGAAAGTGTCGATAAATTGGCCGCTCGCGCCGGTCCCAGTGTGTCCCAGTGGTTGTGTGGGTTGTGAAAAATCGACTCAATTTGCACACTATCGATCGCCGAGTGCGCGTGCGTGTGTGTGAGTGGCAAAGGCTTCGTTGGGATTATTGCAAACTAATCCGCCCGGTTGGACACGCCGGCGGAGTTCACTTTTGGGCTGGTCGACTTTTTGGTGTGACACATCCAAAAACGGGGCCACCGAGCATCGGAGTGTTTTTTTTCTTGCGTGGAAATGTAAAAGTGGCCGCCCAAGGGGAAAGTGCAGCGCAATGAGCTTGCAATGCCAGTAGTAATGCGACTCTTTGAATAATAGAAAATTTCCCGACTCGACTTGCACTTGCATGGAACCGGGAAAACCATAGACCAACGCGGGCCAACGCGGGCCCATTCTTTGTCCGTTTTCCGTTTTCTTGGGCTCGGGGTTTTCCGCACGTGCACACGGAAATTTATTCGCCTATAACCGGGTCCCGTCATAACGTGGCTCGGTTCGTGCTCCCCACCGCAAGTGCTGGATCATTCAATAGAGAGCTTTCCCGAGGTTTTCCCGCGCGCTGCCAGGACTGACTTTCTGCGGCGAATTAATTCACCGTGGAAATCGGTGCCGGAGGCGCACGGGAAATGGAATTGAGATCGAGGGCACCCGAAGGAAATGATTTCCACTCGTCCTTCTGCTCACTTTCTCCCGCCGTTTTTTTTCTCTCTTGGCGCCCTGGAGCTGGAATTCCTTCATTACCGAGGATTGTCTTGGAGCTCGTGGAGGGATTTTCGCCCAAAATCATCTCCTGCACGGTGTGCCGGCTGTGGCGGTGGCGGCGATGATGCTCCCCGGTAATGCCGGGCCAGTGATTGCTTTGGCAATGAAGTGTACATTTTCGTCTCGGTAATCCGCCAGCCGAGAGAGAGAGGGAGAGAGTGCGAGACAGAGATAGGGCAAAAGTGCATTTCGCTTTCCCATCGCAGCCGTCACGATGGAGAATCCTGTGCACCGGAACGCAGTGATGCTCACATCGGCGGCGGCGACGACCGGGCGGGGCGTCGGTGGACGTCACCAGTGGCCCCGGCCAAAGGCAGAGTGAGTTCAATAAATCGATGTAAAATATGAAACGATCGCAATTTATGGTACGAACGGGCAACGCAACGTCGCCACGGCTCTCTCTCGCTGTCCGGGCTTCGGTTTCCCGGAAAAACGCTTTCCTGGATTGATTGTGGTGGGTGGTGGGCAGGTGGGTGGGCAGACTCTTTTCCCGTTTTGCGCATAACGCTGTGCATTATGCGTTTCGTTTTGTTCCGTTCTTTTTTCATTCTCTGTTCGCCCCGAGTCAGCGACCCCCGACAGGGCGTGTTCGTGGAAATGTAAATATCGCGCACTCAAATTTATGACCCTCGAGAATGATGGATGGTTCAATTGGGAAACCGGGGCTGGCCATAGCCTGGCCAATAGGTAGCCTTCCAGTTGCTTGTCCCGTGGTCTGCACAGAAAAAAATGGTACGAAAAGGTGAAATATGTCACACGAAACACATTGTTCGCCGATGTAGATTTACGGTCACCACGCGAAGATGGACCATTTACGACGCGGAACCCCTTCTCTGCCCGGGGCCGCCCTCCATCCCGGGACCGTCCACGGTGATGATGATGAGCACGGAACAACTTTAAATTCTTTCTGACCCCGAACGACTTCCAGACCAGCAACGCTCCAATTACCGGGTGGTTCGAAAATGAGCCCGATTAAGATTGGGATCGTAATTATTTCGTAGATCCGCACGCTCCGTGTAGAAGTGCACACACGGCCCCCCGAAAAAGTTGCCATTAACAGCAACCGCCACAACCGACCTGGCCGCCTTTGGCCACGACAACCAACCTCCGCTCCGAGTTTTAATGTTCCCTTTTTTCTTTGTCGTTTTAGGTATGCGCCACGAATGTGCGGTTGGCCCTGGATAAACACAAAGCTCGAGAGACCACGCGGGTCGTGGCTGGAGACTGAACACAAACCCCCCACACACCGAAGAACCGAACTGCACTGCACTCGCTCTCTGTCACTGTCAGCGGACGTCAGCGGATTGCGCCTTGCGAAGGACTCTTTTTTCGAGGTTCATTTGTAGTTGTACCGGTTCTCTATTTGCGCTAGGATTTCCTGCTCGGGCCATCTTGCTCCTGCTCCACCATCGGCCACCGACGGGCTGTCGGACCGGATGGGTTGCAGCACGCTAAAAAGTGCGCCAGCCATCCTGCCAGCGGCGAAGGTGTTCGGTTGCGTGCCGAGCGTCCATATTTTTGGTTTGCGATTGCGCCGGCTGATAAGCGAACCGCCAAGGGGGCGGAGAAAGATCGGCATCGGTACAACCGATGCCTATAAATCGGCAGCAAATTATACACGGCACGCGCGGTACGCGGAGTGCAGAGCTGCTCTGCGGGGAACTCAAGATGGGTGACGTTTTGGCAGGATTCCGGGCCTGGTTTTGGGTTTTGGATTTCAGCTCGATTCTAGCTCGATTCCACCACGATGTGCTTGGGATTTCACCACACCCACCCACTGGGGTGGCGGGTCACTGGGCCAATGAACTTTTCGTTCAATATCCGTCAATAATCCGGGCTGTCAATGGCACGGTGCGTTTCCATTGATTGAAAATCAAAGTGTTCCACATTCTGGTTAGGTGACGGGCATAGTGGTCCAGTGTGCCACAATGCACTGAACCGCAAAGCAATAAAGGGTGTGTCTGGCAAAAATTGTTCAACTTCAACTTGACGCATTATTTTTCAAAACTGGCGTTCTGCAGCGAAGAAAGCGACCAAGAGAACGGTGCAAGAGTTGACGAAAGAAGTAAAACGAAAGATCCGGAAATTCGCATTCCTTAAGACGGAGGGTTGAGTGTTATTTTTTTGCATACACAATCTGTCTCAAAGTAAACAGGACTTTTTCAAAATAAGAATAACAAATGGTTTTTTTGCAAAATCGTTTTATTCTATTCAAAATAGTGCTCCTTCCGCTTCGATACACGGATTTGCACGACTTAACAACCTTTCGAATGGCGATTTTAGGTCGTTGGCCGGCATGGCTCGGAGTGTGTCGGTACAAGCCTTCTGAATGGCCAAAATGTCAGCATAACGATTTCCTTTCATCGGCAAATGAAATTTTCCGAATAGATAAAAGTCACAGGGCGTCAGATCAGCTGAATACTGGGAATGATTTATCGATAAAATGCGATTTTGGACCCCACCAGAAATGTCAGGGACCAAGACCTATTGAAAAAGTCCTGTTTACTTTGAGAAAGACTTTGTAGTTCTTGTAATTTCTTTTAAATTCTTTAAGTTATCGGCGATGAATCGAATTTTTGAAATTCACAATTTCATTTCCATAAAACGCAACGACGGTTTCGGTTCAATTATGAGAAAATCACGCACTTTTTCCTGTGTACTTTGATGCGTGTACTTTGATGTCCTGTGTACTTTGATGCGGACGGTGTAGTTTGTGTAAAATGAGCTTTCAAAAGAAACATTACTTGATTTTTTAATAAAATGTTTGATTGATTTACACATTTTTCTGTTTGTCCAATTTTGGCCAGGCACACCCTTTAATAGAAACCGCAGTGGAGTGCAGCAGAAAACGCTGGCAGAGGTTGTAAACTAGCAATTATATGCAATTGACAGGCTGATGGCGTACCTTACGTACCTCCCAGACCTGGTGACGTCGTCGTTTGAGCGAACGTCTTATGGACGAGCAATAAAACGAGCTACTCAAACATGCCGTTCGTGGTGCTGTTTCGGTGTGTAAAAACTGAAACATGGTCTTTTGGACGTCGTAATGCATGGCATTTATAGTGTTCCGCACAACGTCGGCGACTTGGTGGCGATTAGCGTTACACGCGCGGGGGGAACCACCACGGTTCAACCTTTTCGTGCCTTCTTTCATGACGTTCGACCTTGGAGGTGTGGCACATTTGAAGCACGGGAATATTAAATCGCACGAGCCAAGGACGCAGCAGTCGGCACAACGGGGACGGAAGGGCTCCTCAAATCGGCCATTCCATGCGGGATGCGGACCGAAAAAAACGGGGGCTCTCCGACCAAATAATGACGCCGATTATTTGATTAGAAAGAAAAACCGCTTACCAAGCGCGGTGTGCCTAATGCGGGACGGAAGACGGGGCTCCATCGTCCAGCTTGAGGAGCGCAAAAACTAATCTAATTGCTCCGTCGTGTCTAGGAGTGTGCGTCGTTCGGAAGAAAAATGACTGTTTGCCGCCCGTCCCCTCCCCGATGGTGGTGGACGTGGACATCCGGAGAGCGCCGGCAACATTGTCAATCTCAATCTTGCCGTGTCCATCGCACCAGGCCCTGGGGGGCGGAAGATGGAATTATGTCAACACACTAATGTTATTATGTGCCAGGATATTATATGCGCAGTCCTCGGTGTGCCACTCGGCAGTGCCAAGAATGACGTCGTAACGGTAGTTCGTACTTCTTCTGCAATGGGTCTGCGCACCAAACGACATCGTCGGTACTCGCTCTTTGTCTCCCTGGCGCGGACAGGTGTTGGTCACGCTCGAGGGTAGCATAACAGTTACCCCGTGAGTGGGGTTTGTTTCAGTGCCTTGGAACGTAAGTGGCTGCATAAAGAACCCCTCTCGGGTCGGGCCCGGTGTTCCATTTCTTGTCGGCCGTCGCGGGGTACTACTTGCGAGTGGAATGTGACAGCTAATGGGGTTAGGACATGATGGCAGAGGGCATGATGATGGTTCGTAGATGGATGGACGGGATGTGTACGTGCTCCCGGGAAGCCTACATTCTTCTTCGTAGCAACCGAATTCACGAGTTATTGAAATGCGTCGGCACACCGGCGTTACTCTCCTCAAATGCTGGAAGCCTCGAAGTGGACAGCTAATCGATTTTGCCTAAGCGTGTAATGTAATGTTCTACGATTCAAGGTAAGGACCTTAGGAGGTCAAACAGGGGTCAAACATCGGCGAATCACGGTACGGCGAACTTTTCAGCAGTTTTGGCAGTTTCGTTTTTTTTTTCGACCCCTGTGCCGATGCATCCTTAACACCCTCGTGTAAGACGCCTGACTGCGGTCAGGCGTCCATCACGGGGCATCATAACGCGGGAGCCTCAGTGGAGCCCGGGGGGCAAAACAGTGCCGCGATGTTCGCTTTTTGCTTCATTCCATTTTGTGTACATTCCATCTCTCTCTCGGCGCGCCTTTCGTCGAGCCGAAAGTTTCGTCGTTTTACGTTGAGCGCCGTGGGATCGCTCATTAAATTTGCATAGCAAATTATCCAATCGCTGCCCCGAGAAGAAAAAAACCAAAAACCACCCCTGTGTAAAATTGGTGTCCGGTCCGGGGTCGTCCTTTTGGTGGGCGTCCGCCACCCAGGCCCGCCGGGAAGTGGGGCATTTAATTTTGTGGGTCGCACGCTCCTTGATGCTGCCTTTTAAACGGGTCGCCTTGCAGGGTGGCGGCGCCCTACACAGTATGGTCGGTAAATAACAAGATTTTATTTTTTTTAACTAAAAATACAACCACATTAGTTAGTGACACAGTTTTAAAGGTACGTTTTACCTCTTTCATTTGCTTTCAATTTCATACGAATCGGATAACAGATTAAAAAGTTATGCCCGTTTTTAGATTTTGCGCCCGTTTAGGATTTTGTTGAGCATAAAAGAATCCTTTTAATGGCCAATGGCAAATGGATAGTAATTTGAGCATTAGGGAATAGGAAATAGTCACATGGAGACAGATCAGATAAAATTTTCCACATCTTGGTATCTGTACTTACATTCCGCTCTTCAGCCAACATCCTTACAGTGAAATTTCCATCTACAGCAATGATTTCAATAAATTTTTCCACCAATTCTGATAGATTTCGGTTTTCGAAGTCCTCACAATTCTCTTCAAATCGTTTATACCGCATAAAAATTGTTGCTATTCACATCATAAACTTGTCTCAGGTCACATTATAGATCTAAGTTTTATTCATCTCATTTTTAATCTATCTTTCGGTTTGCATTAAAACCGAATGCGTTTTGACGAGAAAAAGAACGTACCTTTCAAACTGTGTTACTAACTAATGGTTATGGATACAATTGTGTCTTTGAAAAATAAAATCTCGTCATTTATCAAACATACTGTGTAAACACAAAGGCCTTGGTGTGTCTCCCAAACCTAGAGGTACACCTCAAGAAGCGCTTTTCTTCGACCGTCAGCGAGGTGTGTCCTAGACATGCAAACACTCCCTCCCTGTCACGTGTCAATTTGCAATACCACTTGGCTGCCCTCCAAACTGCTGATGAACCTGAAAATTTGACCTCTTAGAAAAAAGAACCGGTATCTGCGGAAAAAAATGTTCGATGTTGTGCTCCTTCAGCCGTAGACTTGAGCATGACCGGCTCCTACCGGCGTTTTGCTGCTGCACTTGGGAATGTCGCCCGCCACGGCCCGCCGGATTAAGGTTGCATGATAATGAACCGAGCGAGCAAGCGCGTCATCGTTTGACATTTCTCGTCGAGAGGTCCTTCGCGTCCAAGATCATATCGCGAAACTTGGAATGAAGTGGATTCTCAACTTCAGAGCACTTCACCAACTCCGCCAAGTGGCGCCGGGCTGCGTTGTCTGTGGGAAGGGCTCACAAAATGGCACTCGCTGCCAGCCGAGACGAGCCGAATCCCGGAAGTCGCCCGCCAAGTGGTTGACACACTGGTTGATTATGTTGCGTATCGAAGGACCAGGAAACATAATGAGCCGCTCGCGTTGTTAATAATTCAGACGGTCGCTCGTCCCCCTTTCTCGTCGGCTGCAGACCGTAATTACTACGGTGATCCCCGGTTGAGAGAACCGGGTCCAAAGTGGGCTGTCGTTGGCCAGCGTAACGTATCGCGTGCAGTGGCCGTGGGTTTTGTGTTGAAAGTTGAGATAATATTAGCAAGGCGACGGTGCGGCAGTGGTAAATCACGTGAGCCCGACCGCCAGCCGACCCAAAAGTGGGCGTTAAAATGTTGGAGTGCAAGGATGAAAATTATGATTAAAAAAGTTTCGCTTCGCCGCTTCGACTGACGGTGCGACGCACTCTCTGCATTACGCCTCGTTAAGGAGATCCACCGGCCGGATGTAATCCGGCAACGGCTTGGTACGAATGTGCCACTTCCAAACCGGAAGGACGCGCGCGCACACTCAGGACACGGACGACGTCTTCTCGGGTGCGGCGGCGATGATGAAGAGGGCACAGTAATGTAATACCATCCATCGTTAAACCCTCGCCTGAAGTAGATGTGCGACTAATTAGTGGGCACCGTCACGTACCCACTTCCCCGACATCCCTCGGATGGCCACGCTTCGCCGAACGTAAACATGTTTCGTTCAACAATTGAATCCTTCGTCGGTTTCGGCCCGTCGAAATCCCAACCGAAACTAGACTCAGCGCCGCGGCCATCCAAAGCCGGCCAATTATTTTATGAAGCCCCTTGCTCGTCATTTGGCCAGCTCGCGTACCCCCGGGGGGCAAGGAGTATCGTGAGCAGGAAAAAAAAAGCGCTGATAAACTCCTCGCTGGCTGATCCCGGCGCACCAGGGCACCAGGGAGCATCGCGCATTTACGAGCTCTTGTGCGCGAGTTTGGACTTTAATTTGCCCAGCCCGAAGCACGGCAATAAACACCACCCACAACACCGCCGGCCTGAGGGCGGCTTGTGGCGCGGGTGGCGCAACAAAAATGGGCGAATTTGATTAATGTTTTTTTATGACGCTCCACGGTCCGAACATGAAAGAGTATTCTCTTCGGTTTTCCGATTTTCCTGCGCTCGTTTTTTTATTCCATTTTTGGACTTCCAATTTTTTTTTGTGGTGTGTGCCCTGGCCCAAGCCGCCAGCAGTCCGCTTGCTGACTTGGCTGGGCTGGGCGGGTGTGTGGGCTGCGCCACGGTACATCAGAATTCAATCAAAGCGCCCCAAGTTTATTACCAGCCTGTTTTGGGTCCACTGTACGGGGAGTTCAGAAGCGTGTCTAGCGAGTGCCGCCCAGAGTGCTCATTTACGGGCCCCGGTTAAAGGATGCGTAAAGGAATCGGCCTCGGATTGTGGTGTGTGGTGGCAAGCTGGGGGAATCGTGGCTCGCCGCCGGCCACCGGAAAAGGGAACAATATTTTTCATTATATTATTCCAAATTGGCAAACGTCAGCGCCAGCTACAGCAGCGCCCTCTCGAGGACCTCGCAGACCTAGGTTGGGGTGTTCCTGTTTTTTTCTTTCCCGATCCGCCAGCCCCGGGCCGGGACGGAGAACAACCCGTGGCCGTAGCCCGGTTCCTATTGAAGTGATACTAAAATATCGTTTTTATGGACATTTAATAGACACGAGAACGAAACACACTACTCGGGGCTCGGAGAGACCTCCGGGGGCCGGAACGATTCCGACGAGTTCGAGTATCATTACGGTTTATCTTTGTCGGTGGCATTGTTGGGCTTTTGTTTGGTATGGGCAGAAAGGCCCCTGTTCCCCGTGACCAAGCCGAAGGCCGAACTCCTATTTTTTGCTGCTCATTTTTGGACGTCCATTTTGTGAACTTCGAGAGTACACGCTCGAGTGGCTTACGTGGCGGCGGGCTGCCGCTGCTGTGGCTGCGGTTGTGCCTATTCGCGCACGAGTTCAAGTTCGTCCCGGAAAGACCTCTTGATCCTGGAGCTGATGGATAAGTTCGTAGAAGCGATATGTGGAGTTAAAAGCAACGCAGCCGCTAAGTGGATTCTTCGAACTACGGATGGGGAAAGCCCTTGGAACATTATTATTAAACGGATTGCAAAACACTGGCCACCGTTTTATAGTTCCGATGACTGGTGCAGTTTTCGCATAATTTCAATTACTATTCAGTGTGGCTTTTACATGAGAGTTTCCATCCATAAAGAAGGTCCTCAGGTGCTTCTAAGAGACTTCCCTTTGGGAACGGCAAACAAATTACGCTCCCTAACACTCACACATACTGTCAACACTGATTCTTCGCTTCACTGGACCCCGGACCGGCCACTTCAGCGGCTTATGGAGGGGGCGGAGAGTGTTTAGTTCCCTGGCACAGCAGCCCCGTAGCTCGCTAATGAGTCATACCAACATGGTATCGCTTTCTTGTCTTGTCGTGCTGCTGAACCTGGAATGCTCTGGAGCATTACGTCCGAAGATGGTGGATCCGGGAGCAGGCAAGGCCGGGGGGGCGATGGGCAAAAAGTTAGGTGCTTAGTTAAAAGCAGACTTCAGCATCCGGGCCGATATGTGCCCGAGTGCTCGACACATCCTTGGCGCGTCCTTGGGCTGCGCAGTAGCCAGGGGTACCGTGCTTTATCTCACTCACTTACGACGGAACTGCGGCGGGACGGGTGTCCCTCTTGTGGCCCTCCGCCCTACTCGCTGTACTCTGCCTCATCATCCTATTGCCGCACGCGCGCGATGAATTTATGACGCTGGCGGCCCATGAAAGTGAATAAAAATCGGAATTACTCTGCGCCAGCGAAGGGCCACCGGAACGCCAACCAGCACGCCCGAACGTAGCGACGCAGGAAAATTTAATTATTTGCCCCCAAAATGCCCGAGTGGCCCGAGCGAAAAGTTTGGCAGTAATTATTGCCCGAAATTAAATAAAAATGCAAATCGCGCCAAATTTTTCCGCTTCTCGGTCCTGCCCGGTTTTCGGTGCTTATGATTTCTTTTGCGCCGGCCGACGCAAGGGCTACCGCCGGGGGAACTATCGATCTCGGAGCGGAGTTTCCGCACCGCACCACACGCCGAGTGGAACAGAAATTGCTGCTGCCTGAAAAACCTGTCGACTTGACGCCGTGGCCCGGTCCGACAACAACGACGCGTTGTGATTAGCACGCGAATATCACGGCGCCACCGGAAACACGAAACGTTGTGCGCTCATCGGACGGCGTTTGTGGCCGACGTCGACGACGACGCTTTTTTCTCTTCCCCCCCGGGTGGGCCAAATTTTTGTTGGAGCATGGGTAAATGTGGAAAACTTTCGGTAGCGGAAGTGGCGCGAAACCTTGGACCCCTTGGCGCGACCTTTCGAAGCCCTTGAAGACTAGTCGCGGTGGAGAGCCGGTCGTGCGAAAGGGTGTGCGACTCAAAAGTTGTGGCAAAGGTTGTGAAAATAATTACCCACCGTGAAAATGGCTTATTGTTTTGTGAATGCCCCGTTCGGCGGGAATGGTGCCTTAATTTTGGCGAGATGTTCGGAAAACTTCGTACTGCTCCGTGCAGCCGTTGTGGGGAGTAAATTTTTCCCTTTTTAACGTTGGCGCTGATTTAGTTATCGTTTCATAAGTAGTAAGACGCATGAAACAATCGTAAGTCCTTGTTATTTTTGGGTTTTTTTTTTATTTTACTCTATGTTTTGTTGACAATTCAGTGATCAATTGACTATGGTTTTTTTTTTTATCAAGAGCAGATCTAGCAGAAAGTAGATTTTGGTTAAAACATTTTAATAGTCGCTTTGGCAACTTGTTTACTAAAATTTCCGTTTGCTCTTTTTTCTATTAAATACTTATTTATTCTTCGTATCAACTGAAGGCTTACATATCTTTCAATGTATTAATTATGAAAACAGAGTTAGCTTGCAACGTAGCATGATGAACGACTTACAGGACTAACTAATAGCACAACTAATCGCAACTCGCCGAACAAAAACAGGAGCAGGAAACAAGTGTAGGAACTGATAGAGGAATGAAACAGTGAAGGCACGAAAGCAAAACCATTACGACATATTAAAGTCAATGAGTGACACCAAAATTATTATACCTACGACAAACGTCTAGTAACGTCTCATTATATCCGGTGAGAAACGAAAGCGAAATTCTTCAACACACCAACGCGAAGCGATCGATCAATGTCAGCAGATTAAGGTAGACAGACTAGGTACTTGCAAAAAAAACTCAAGATCATCAGCATAAAGTAAATGATACTCGGAAGGAAGCCGAAAAGTCAGATCATTGATAGACAGACAAAATAAAAGTGGGGACCCACGGATGCATCCTTGGGGAACGCCCGAGACATTTGAAAACACAGTAGACAAGGGTCTTATTAATTCCAACACGAATGACACGGTTTGAAAGGTGAAAGGTGAATCAGCTTACGAGCAACGGACAGACTCCCAATTTGGCCAGTCTCGAGGCGATACTCCATGTCTTTCTGACACACTATACTTCAGCCGTGACATCGTCCGTCAACCTTCCAAACATTTCCGCTGAAAGAGAAAAGATCCTGCTGTTGGTTCTCTAGAGGCGTTCGCATGTAAATTACTAAGAGACAGAACACCTCTTAGTGAACTGCGTGTGTATATTGTCACCTCATTCTCAAATGCTGTCAGTCACCAATATACTTTCGAGCAAAACATAACAGGCAACATAGCTGCTGCTTTCAAATGTGTGAACAAACTTCCCATTCTGTAAATGGATTTTGGGGAAAATTATGAACAGAATTATGTTGCTCGTTTGATTTGTTGTTTACAGGAAATTGGCGATTTATCCACCGAACTCCTCTTTGATCTTGCTCCCCCACCCGGGACACTCTTTAAGACATTAACTCCCCAAAGCATAATCGTCGGCTCCCCTTATGCGTTGCGTAGGGAAGATTGTTCGGATGAAATCGGTGGGGAAGTTAGTCTCCATTCCATCATTCCCTCGCATGCAGCTTAATTCGCGGCTCAATGTTTCAATGTGGCGTGAGAAATGATTTGTTTGCTCATCAATCAACGTGCGCCAGGCCTCTTGGGCCGCGCCTGCACACACTCATGAATAGTTAAATCGGCCCCCAAAAATCAACTTCCATCCCACAGTGCGAGGGCCCCCCGGGCTACATAATTAAACGAAGTTTAACGAATTTATGGCAGCGCGTTTTAATATGCGCCAACTCGGGCCGCGATCTCCATCACTCATCAGCCAGTGCCACCCGGGGGAATCGGCGCCCGCGGAAAACTTGAGACTTTTCTCCGGTTCCGCCGGATCGGCCTGCTGTGTTTCTTTATTTTTTCTGTCCGAGCGATTGCTTCGTGATAAAATGCGTCAGCACCGGTTCCGCACACACACCGACACTCACACGTTTTGCACCTCGAATCGTGCATCGTAAGGCAGCTCAAGGAAGACGGTTTCCTCCGCTTCTTCCGGGGCCGTCTTCCATCGAATTGGCCACTTGATTGTCGTTCGGTGTTCCGCCGTTCCGTCGAGTCGAGCCGAGAAAACTTCTTCCGGCTGAGCAACCCACGAGAAGCGCTCGATCGAACTTTCGGTGCGTCTCGCCGACTGCGCCATCGTCGCCTCCCCTGGGCCGGGTGCGAATAGTCGAGAAGTGGCTCGCGCGACGAGGACTTTCCGCAATTGGAGTGGCACATTGGAGTGCAGCAAAAAACAACGGACTTCGGCGGCGAAAGTAGGAACCGTCGTCGTCGCTGGGACAATGGCGCTGCGCAGTTGGATGTTGTGTCTTGACGCGCGCGGGCTGCCGGAAAGTTTCGTCTCGCCGGCACCCGGCCAAACCGGGCTCCTTGGAGAGGGCGAATAAATGGCGTGCAATGTGACAAGCCCGGTCGGACGGGAGTGACTGGATCGAATGCATAATTCAGCTCTTTGTCAACCGCTGACAGAAGGGAAGTCATCGAGTAACGGATGGTCGCAGCGGTGGCAGTACGTTACAGTTTTTCGGGGGGTGTTTTTTTCTTCCCGCTGTTGGAGTTTACAGTAGGTATCTCAATTCCGTTGCAGCCCCGTTGCGCAGATTGTGGGCCCCGTGTGGTTCGTGTGACCATTTCCAGTGCCAGTGATTTTATTTTTAGTTTTACAAGGCGAAGAAATCTTTACGACCGGCACGCGGGTCGATGCGGGTTTTGGAGGGACTCTAGCAGATCACAAAAATGTCTATCCGCCACTAAAGCCCCTACTTTGGTTCCTTCGTGGCTTTTCGACAACTACTAATAAAGAATCGTCGGCATAAACCGCCGATCGATAGAACAATAAACCTTCATTGCATTCCAAGGAGCCGGTCCGAGCGGTGATCCCTGGTGCTGCTCGTGTTGACAGTTTTACAAATGGGACCAAACAATTTTTTTTTACAAATAAGACCATTTATAGGTCGAAAAATCTTACTTCATTCTTCTAAATCTATGTCATCGTCTTTAAAGTAATTTCCGTATTTGTACCAATTTTTGAAACGGTTCCAAAAATATTTTTTAGGATCTGTCTGCGACATATTCTTCGTTTCGGCTCCTATTTTCAACTATTTACTGTAAAAGGTGTCTTCGCTATCTTGAATTTAGCGAATAGTTAAAAGTCACATGATTCTAACACCAACAAATACAGTAGTATTGGGACTGGGTCTGGGTCGAGTTTGCGTCAAAATGATCACGAAATGATTACAAGAATTGAACCTCTCCACCATGAATTGAGCATATTCTTAGTTGATATTTCGGCCGATTGGGAAACCACGCAAATACACCAAACCACGATAATCAAAAACATCTACTTCCCGTAATTTTTATACCGTAGTAGCATTTCTTCCATCAGTTTCCTGGCTCTCCCGGCAGTTTCCTGACGTCTAGCATAAACAATCTTGATGCCTACGATGCGATGCAATGCCAGGAAAATGCATACGAATAAAAACAAATCTTCGGACGGAGTCCCGTTTTGGCATAAAAACACTAAACCACTGGAAGATTTACACTCCCAGCGCTCGCTCAGGCACATAATGGTTTTCGTGACGCGCGTGACTGAAGCGCTTTTGTGACCTCACAAGAGCCGGGCGCTATTGAATCAATCTGTGGCCACTTTCTAATAATAATCTCGCCCCCTCCTCTGATTGCAAACGATGGGAATTCGCCACCCATATGGGGCCGGCGACCACACGTCCTTTTGTGGCTGCCTTTCACCGTGCGTTTTTGAAACAGCACAGCGAAACAATGGGGCGTGCGAAAAAAAGCGACGCCCAACAACATTGTGCGGCAACCGGAGGCGGAGTTGCTGTAGGCCGCGGATCGTCATCACGTTGTGTGGCCTGTACGAACTAATTTCGAACGTGGCTGGATGCGATGGATTGAGTGCAGAAAATGGCGAATGACTTTGTAGTACTCGTCGTGCTTCCATCGGTGCAATATCCGCGACACGCGGGATTTCCGGACGACCGTTTGACAAACGCCTCTCTCTCTATAGAGCCTCACTTCCGAGTGCTGTTTGCCGCCAGAGTGCAGTGCCAGACGAGCGAACCGAAGTTACAACGCTCTGGCAATGTTTTCGAAAACGCTCTTTTCACATAACACCACCCCGGTAGCCACAAAATGCCACCCAAAAATGTGTGGATAAATAAATATAAACGGCAGCATTTTTATGACAGCTCGTCCGGGGGCCGATCGATCTGCTGTGGCACTGAACTGGGTGCCAGGACGAGAAAGAGGGCACTTTTGTACACTTTCTAAAAGTCACTTTTGGGTGCCTGTGAGCATACTGTTGCCGCACGACCGTCGAATGATGATGATGACGATGATGCTGGGGCATCGTTTTATGCTATCACTAAACTTGCGCGGCCGCGTACGTCGGAGTGTGCAACAGAATGAAACTGTTGGCTAGAAACCGTTTGTGGGGTCTGTCGAATGATGAGTATGGTGGAGCAGATGAATATAAATGGAGTGTAGCAGATGGGGAGTTCGGTTTTTTTGTGGTTCCAGCTCTGGTCGCAACAATTAGTGCAACGAGTTTTTGAAAGCTTCTTGCAGTAGCGAAGCAGTCGCAGCAGTCGAGTGCCGAGTCATTAATAAACGATCTACATGCGTTTGCCCAAACCCACTTGATTCGTTGTTATCAGAGTGTACATTATTTAGTAAGGCTGATAAACTTCACAAACCAGCGAAATGTTTATCAAAAACCAATAGATTAATGTCCTGCAAGGGCAAATATGTTGCAACATCAAAATTAAAACCACAATCAAATCATCACAAAAACAAATCTACGTAAAATTCCACACTACCAGGGTGACTTGATCAGTTTCCGACCTCTACACGCTTTTCTCAGTGATGTTCCCAACTCGTTAACCCGGTCAAATAGTACTCCGAATGATTGTCTCGAATGTCGAATGTCTAAATGTTGATTTTAAATGTGACAAACGATCGTTTTTACGCATTCATAACCTTTGACATCTCCCACATTCAATTCCGTGATCTGCTAGCAACCATTTGATGAACTTCAGCGTTGTTTTTGCCGGTAGTCTAAGTTTTTGGACGTGCCGAACGTTCATAATCTCCCAAGCTCTTACAGCCACGTTTAAATTTAGCTGCCTAAAATTTCCCAATGATAAATGATGGTACACCGTCCCCACAAAGAAAGCCCAACGCATCCTCGATTTGCATTGGGGTATTGCTTTTTAAAAACATGAATTTAATGTCATTTTCACAAAAACAGTGACATCAAGTCAGAGTAACCGTCAGAATATTGACAACCAAATCCACGTGCTTTCACATACTGGTGCTGCCATTTTCATGTTTAGGTCGGAAACATATCAGCCCAGCCTCGTAAAATCCCTTTAAAAATCGCCCACAAATCGGATGTGGACGACCACGTGACTCCGTTGACCTTATTATGTGAACATCCGCACCCCCCCAAGATGTCCCAAGCGTTGGGTGCGGCCCCTATACTCACGGTATGTTGGTTCCTAAATCTGCTTCCGGTGTTCTTATTTTCCCTCCGTTACTCCCAAACAAATAGCTGGCTATTTACCTGCACATTATCAACACACTGCATAGGTAAACATAATTTACATCCAATAAATACTGAATGATGGCGACCGATTATTGACGAGCATCGTCTGGCTTGGCGGCGCAGGCCGGGCACAGAAAAAATCCGCAATTTCACGTCGGGCGGCGGTGTGGGTGGCGCCCGGCCGGGGCCAGGATTTCCATTACGCAGTTGTGCTGTTTAAATATTTATGCCATTATATCGCACGTTGGTCTCGCCTCGGGGGCCCGAAGTCGTCCGTACTCGCGGTTCGAACCACAATAGTGGCGTGGTTGAGGCTTCGGATCGCGAGGGCTCGAGCCGTAGAGAAGCAGGAGGCGTTTGAGCGAGAATGCTAACCGGCGAGCGAGTGAGCGGCCCAGGGACGAGAGCGCGCGGGAGCCGGTTCTGGGAATGAATAATTTATATCGATCTTTTATCTATCCGTGTTTCGTACACGGGACCGCTTTCTTCGGCCGCAGAAGGTCTCGGGTGTTGTGCCGCGAGTGCCTTGGCCTACGATTTCTTGAGAAAAACGGCGTCACATTTGACGGACCGTCACGTTCTCGGGGCCGGCCGAGTTAAGATCTCCGTAGAGCGCGTGCGACGTGAGAACACGTGGGGTACCTTCTCACCGACACGTGGCGCTGATTCTGGGGGGCCGGTTTGGGTACTTCCGCTTTGGAACCGGGGCCCGTTCGCCGGTTGTCCATTTCGTCGACACCCGGCAGGCTTGATGACAGTGATCGAGGAACGCGGGTGAGGCAGGTTAAAAATTCATTTGTCACGGCCCACAATCGACCGGACCGCGGTGTGGCCACCGGTCCGGGGCCACCATCTGTTGACAAGTGTTCCCCGGCCGTGGCCGAGGATCAATAATTTACAATGTGTGTATGTGCGCGGGCGTGTGTTTGGGCTCTCTGCGCCGAGGACGTGTTTGGCCCCCCGGTTGCTGTAATGAGTGCCGGGACCGTTATCCTTGCGCTTCCGATTCCGACCGGTGGCGTTGAAATAGAGCGGTCCCATTGTCCTTATTTTTTTGTTGGTCGTCATCGTTCTGTTTTGGGTTGCACCTCACCCACGGAACGAACGGTCCACGGGTCCGGGGTCATCGCTGCAACGTCGTGACCGTCCACACATGACCGTGTACCGTAATGGCGGACCCTTCCGAAGTGACCCTGAAGGAGTCAGGCCGTCCTTTCGGAACGGCTACCGACATGCTACTGCGAACCTTGGGGCAGGTAATTGCTTTAACGCTCTCTCTTTCGCTCTTTCGCTTTCTTTCTCACGAATCTTGCACCGTTTCTTTACAAAGCCTAGAAGACCCCACAAAAGTCGGCCCCTGGGACGGCGCTTTGGTATGTCTGGCACGTTTCACTGGCCGATGCTTCAAATGGGTTCACTTACAATTTAGGCAACATTCCAGCTCGTTTTAGTTTGGAGGGTTGAATTTTCCATTCGTTTTATTTTCGGCCTGTCCGTCCCTAACGAAGTGAAAAACACAGCAACAAACGGACCCGTTCCGGCCCCCTTATCCGCTCACTGTCTGTGGGTGTGTGTGTGCCCGATGGCGTAACAGAGTTGTCTAACGATTTAATTACATAATTTAGTATAGTTTTCCGCCTTTCGTGAGGTCGCTGCTGGCAAGACAATGGGGGCAGACGGCACACTGCTTGCGAACCGTTTTCACAGATATTTACACACCGATTCCCATGGCCTGCTGTCGAAGCTCCGAACGGGTCGAAAATCTGCCAACCAGGCGATGTGTGGCCGAACGCCACCCGCACAAACCGGAGGTCGAACAGCTATGCTTAACCCTGCCCCTGCGTTTGGTCGAAAAGATCTCCCCGCGGCCGGAAGACGCCATGAATTGCCTTTTAACAGGGTGTAGCGCATTCGGGCAATTTTCTTCGCCGAGCGCAGAAATTAGCCCCAATCAGCGAAGGACGAGCGAAAGTCATTTGAAAAGTCGGCCCACCATCACCACCGAATCGGCTGCGGTGCGGGCTGCGGGAAAATAAAGTTTTACGATAATTGTGATAAGAGTGGCAAAGTTTTGTGCCCGCGAGCCGTGGCCCGCGGCCTGATTTTCTCCGCCCCGGTAGAAGAAGTGTACTTGAGACACCCGATCCCCCCCGTTGAGTGATACGAGCTCCCGAAGCGCTCTCGAAACGGTGCTACCGGAGGCTTTCGGCGTCGTAACCATTGCATCAAAAGCGGGCAAGCCATTCCGGGTGTTATAGGAGCTATACGTTACTTGCTACTTGTATCCCCGGTTGTGGTCTCGCGTCTAATTGTGTTTCGCAGAAATGCATACCATTAAAACTACGAGATGGTGGCACTTGGGGAAGTGAAATGAATTACTTGAAACTGTGCGAACCAATCTAATGTTTTAAGTTCGCTTTTCAAATTAACTCGCCGTTTCCTCGCCCGCCGTTGCTCAGTGTGTCTCTGTCGCCGCCGGAAGTGCGGACTGAAATTGGTTCACCATTTATTTGTGGAGCGGAAAATGTTTAAGTGCTTTTATAGAATTACCGAGATGAGAGCGGTCCTTTTGGCGTTTGTGATTTATGAAGTCCTTGAATTTTTATTATTATACTTTATTTAAATTATTTCAACTTTGAAATTACTACTTAAAACTAGCAATGATTTGGCAACGTGCCCGAGCAACAACAAGAACCGTCGGACCGCAATGCTGATGGAGACGCCTGGTGACTGACAATCGCCATGGAGGCGCCTGGTACCGCTCAGCATTCGAACCACATAATTAAACAACCCAGAACGGCTTAGGGCCGTGCAGTTCGATTCAATCACATCACCGTAAAGCAAACGCTTATGAGTTGTGACTTCGACACATGAATATTTTATTGGTAATAAATGAGAAAAGTTGGCCCGTAAAACGTTCGGCGTTCGGTAAGGCGGCCGATGTGAATTTTGTTTCTGTTCCCTTCTTTGTCCTCGCGCGTGAAGAAATTACAGATACGACCGTGAGGATGGGTGCACGAAGTATGGGCATAAATTCCGTTTTTTACGACCACCACCATCAGCGCCGGCGCAGTTAATCATAATTTTAAATCCCTTTTCCCGCTGTGGTCGGCCCGGTTGGCCTACGGGGCTACGAAAGTTTGTTATGCATAGACACACAGCCCACTTTCCTGGCGCACCGAAGGCTTAACGTTTGGTCATTACTATTAATCAGCGTGTGATTTATATGGAGTTAATAGGAATCAGCGAGACAAATGCATGCATTGAGCCGTGCGCCGCATTGGAATAAATTCCGGCTTAATCCGAATCCGGTAGGACCTTTTTCGAAAACAGTGTGTCGGTCCCGTAGCATATTAGTATCCTAGTACGCACAACACAGGTGCACCGTTAAACACTAACAACCGGTTTGAAGAAATCTGTGTCTAATTTGGAGCCAACGTTCAAATGGATCGCCATTAAGGCAGCAATTGATTGTCCACTAACGACGACATAATTGTTTCTGGCGCAATCCATCTGGCTCGAATCGAATGTAATTGCTACGTATTGCTCATAAAACCATTACCGTGTGCGTACCGGACCAGAAGTGTGTCGTCCGAAGTCGAGCCCCGGACCGGACATGCGTTGCTCTTCGGATCGGAACCGAACCATTCGAGGCCCGTAGCGCAATTACTTCCCCATTATGGTCACCTAAAGGCGAGCCAAACTTTAGGCATTTGCATGGGCGGCGCGTTCGACACCCTGAAGATGTCCCGGTTCGGTGGCCAGGGCTCCGAACAGAAGGCTGGTAGCTGGTGGAAAGTTTAATTGAATCTACGATGCGCCCGGCATACTTCTCCATCGACATGGTTCACCTTCTGGCCGGCTACAGAGTAGTAGTTGGCGGTACTCTACTGGCACGCTCTCACCGTAAAGCTCATCACACCGTCGCAGGGTCACCAGCTGCAGCAGCAAACCGGATGGGTCCGCTGGATGCACCGTAATTTATTTCATTAAGGTGTGTGTGTGTGTCTCCAAAACAAACCACAATCATTATTAGTCCAACGTGTTCCGGTGACCAGCGCGGCTCTTGGACACCCGACCGTCGCTGCTGTTGCTGCTGTTGGGTTGGGACGAAATAATTGCATTTTATGATGGGCTTCCGTGACAAAGACACGCTCCCGCTGTCTCTCTAGCTCGCTTCCGGCCAGCAGCGGAAACACGTGGCAAATTTGAAGGTCTACAGCGTCCGCGGTCCGCCGCTAGGAATATTATTGTGGTAATTGAATTTTAAACCATGCTCCGATTGGTCTACAGACGGAACCCGAGTGCACCACGCCCGGAACCCGTTGGGTGACGTACTAATTGGGTAGGAAAAATTTACACTTTACGTCAGTGCGTTTTCACAACTCTTTCTCGGCACTCTCCTGAGGGATAAAGGTCTACCCGTGTCATTGTTTATTTTTCGACTTCTTTTTGCTTCCTCTCGCAAGGCGCTGGAGGCAGAATAAATGAACCCGACCCGAGTCTAGGGGTGTGTGTGCTTTGCGCTTGATGCTTTGCATGTGTGTTTTACGTGCGCCAACAACAACCACTCCAAGCGTTCTGCGCCGCAAACGCTTCACCCGTGGACGCATTACAACAAACGACGGTGTCCCGAATCAGGGAAGAAAATCCAATTTCATTAAAAACATTTCCCCGCCGTTCCGTGCGCCAGTGCCAGTGCCATGTTAATCTATCGGGAAAGCAGGCAAACAAACAACGCCGCACCGTACACATCCGGCCGCAAGTCCTGCGCGGCCAGCAGGACTCGTTCCTGCTGGCCGCCGTTTGCCGAGACAATTCCGGTGTGCTGTCTTTGCATACACACGTATGCGAAGATTTCTTTGCATTTGTGGCGCAACACTGGCGGGGGGGGGCACCCGAAGGGCGAGCAGCTTGCGACTTTGTTTTTCCCTTCGCTGGGACAAACAGTGTCGGGTGCGAAACAACGCACGGCACACGGCCGGGGCTGGGTGGTGTAAGTGTGAAACGTTGTTCTTCTGCTTTATTGCATTACTTTCCCCTTCTTTCGCCAGTCAGCTGGACAAACACGGTTCCACACGACGGAGGGGGGCCACGCGGGCACGGGCGTGGCACGAAAGACACGTCAAACATTCGCCCGGCAGCAGCGCTGCTGGCCAAAGAGATTCAATTTTATGATAATGCTCACCGAACAGTGCCATTCCATTCGATTGCACTTTTTCAACGCTCTAGCCGGCCACTGCGTGTGTTGTCGATGGAGTGGATTGTTCCACAGCCCTTACAACAGGGCGCGTTCATTTGTCTGTCGGCTTTCCGTTTGATTCCGGTCCGGTTGAGTATCCGTTTCCGAATGACGCCGATAGTCGTAAAGATAGACGATCGTCACTGACCGACGCTTTTCGGCCACGGGCTCGATAATTGAATCTACCCGATGACGAGTACCGTTGTTGTCGTTGAAAGTAAAGTGTTCCTGTGGTCCGGCAGTCGCTTAAGGGGCGTTCTCCTTAATTCTCCTTAACGAAAATCTTCAAACTCGTCCAAACCGCAACCGGTTGTTTGATAGAAATCAAGGAATCTCTTTTATCTTATCAACCAATGGCTTCTCTCGTTACGCTAACGTTTACTTCGAAATGCACAACAGTTTATTGAATTAGGTAT